>NC_060268.1:124250122-124537405 GCF_021613505.1 Equus quagga
AAGAAAATCTTTTCAATAAATGGTGCTGGGAAAACTGGAAAGCCACAATGTAAAAGAATGAAAATTGACCATTCTTTTTCACCATTCACCAAAATAAACTCAAAATGTATCAGAGACCTAAAGCTGAGACCTGAAACCATAAGGCTTCTAGACGAGAACGTAGGCAGTACACTCTTTGACATCAGTATTAAAAGGATCTTTTTGGACGCCATGTCTTCTCAGACAAGGGAAACAATAGAAAGAATAAACAAATGGGACTTCATCAGACTAAACAGCTTCTTCAAGGCAAAGGAAAACAGGATTGAAACAAAAAAACAACACACTAACTGGGAAAAAATATTTGCAAGTCATACATTCGACAAAGGCTTAATCTCCATAATGTATAGAGAACTCACACAACTCAACAACAAAAAAATCAAACAACCCGATCAAAAAATAGGCAGGAGACACGAACAGACATTTCTCCAAAGAAGATATACAGATGGCCAATAGGCACATGGAAAGATGTTCACCATTGCTGTGCATCAGAGAAATGCAAATCAAAACTACACTAAGATATCACCTTACACCCATCAGAATGACAAAAATAACTAAAAAATAGTAACAAATGTTGGAGAGGTTGTGGAGAAAAAGGAACCCTCATACACTGCTGGTGGGAATGCAAACTGGTGCAGCCACTATGGAAAACAGTATGGAGATTCCTCAAAAAATTAAAAATAGAACTACCATACAACCCAGCTATCCCACTACTGGGTAACTTGAAGCTAGCAATTCCAAAAGTCCTATACACCCCAATGTTCATTGCAGCATTATTTACAATAGCCAAGACATGGAAGCAATCTAAGTGCCCATCAACAGATGATTGGATAAAGACGATATGGTATATATATAGACAATGGAATACTACTCAGTCATAAAAAAGAACAAAATCGTCCCATTTGCAACAACATGGATGGACCTTGAGGGAATTATGTTAAGTGAAATAAGCCAGATAGAGAAGGATAATCTCTGTATGACTCCACTCATATGAGGAATTTAAACATGTGGACAAAGAGAACAGATTAGTGGCTACCAGGGGAAAGGTGGGGTGGGGGGTGCGCACAAAGGGTGAAGGGGTGCACCTACAATACGACTGACAGGCAATAATGTACAACTAAAATTTCACAAGGTTATAATCTATCATTAACGCAATAAAAAATTTTAAAAAAAGGCTTATTGATATAATACATGAGGATTAAATTTAAAAATCTCAGCCTAATGACCAGGAGCTTGAGTTTAAATCACTTTGAGAAAAGCAAACAAATCACATTCTATGACCAAAAATCAGTGAGTTGATAATCCAGATCCCATAACCCTAACTAGCCTAAGACAGTAATGTTTCAAGTTGTGGTCTGATGAAATTACTACAAGCCCAAAAAGTCATCAAAAGTAAGAATTACTACAACTCTTAGAAGGCATCAAATAAATAAAACTACAGTCTTAGGAAAAAGTATAGGAATAATTAAAAAATGAATTATAACTATCATATTTTATAATAGATTTAAGAGTAAGCATAGGTTTTGAACTAATCCTATTTTAGTACTACTTAAAGAGTTTGAGGTGTTCAAAAGAATTAGCCCTTTTAACTAATATACTAATTACCCATTTTAAGCTAATTAACAGCAGTTTGATTTCTGTAAAAAGATTAAGTTGCAATTAATATTTCATGTTTAAGAAAAATCACTTTTTCAAAATTTTTTTTTAAAAATTTGTAAAGCCTGTTCTTAGACCCCTAAATTTCTTTATACCAGTTTATCTACACATTATTCCAAGAGGGAAGTGCCTGCATTTATAGATAGATACAGATCTATATATATATATATAGATCTGAATAACAAATATATCCCTAAACCCTAGGAATGTCTTGATTTTGAACAAAAAGTTATATAACAGAATTCTAATATGCATAAAGACTATGGTTAATCTTAGAGAATTTGCTGTGCTTTATTAAATACCAATAAGCAGGAAGAAGTATTTTAATCCCTTAGTATAACTGGGTAGAACATAATACGTGCACATTAGGATACATAAATACTTACATATTAGAATACTTACATAGGAGAATGTCTTTCTTGAGACAGTGTTGCCTCATGTGAAGCTGAAACAGCAGAAGGGGATCTAGGATACAGTCCATAACCTTCACTTGGAGTGATTATCTGCCTACCCAGAATCCTTCAAAATGAAGACCATAAAGAGACAATTAAGTACCTTCACCTGGCATACATACAAAATGTAGACATTTTTGAAACAAATCTGATGGCTCTACATAGAGGTCCAGTACACAGTTAGTCTGTTACTGATTAAGAATGATTCTTGAGAAAAAAAGTGAATCCATAGCCTTGTTACAGGTATATCTCTTTTTCATAGAATGGAGATGGAAAAGATAAAGCTATAGCCCCCCAGCCCCATCCACCTGAAAAAACTGAGCAAATGTTTGCAATTTGCCCTTCACCTTCTATAATAATCTTCATTAAATCTGCCAAAATGGGTGAAAGCCAGGTAAATCAGTGAAGACTATGAATTATATTCTTAAGAACAAGAAGCTTTATAAATTTTAAGTATGTAAGGTACACTAATGTGGTTTCTAAGGGAAGCTTCCTAACAGCCTACGTTTGCTTTCAAATATACATAAGAATTTTTTGCAGACAACAGTGTAAATAAATACATTTTCTGAACTTCTTCAAAAGAAAGTCTTCTTGGACAGCTGCAATACACAGATCTTAGCTACTAGTATAGAAATGTTTTACTCGATTAGGATGACATATTGGTAGTTACAAAAACTCTGAGAAACTTCCATCAACTTGAATTTTCTCTCAACTGAGGGTTTATAGCACATGGCCTTATTTACATTCATCAAAATCATGCCCATAACGATTTCAGAACACAAGTTTTTTTGAAATCTGCTTTTTAAGTTTTAGTATTAGCTATGAATACAAGTTAACTCTAGGGCTTCAATACCTGAGATGAGGAAAACTACATGTCCACTGTTGGCACTCTTCTTGTAGACTCTTAGTATGTACACTCAACTTCTGCTCATACAAGAGCTCGTCAATGGCTGTGAACATTGCCTGGACTTTTTCAGTGGCATTTTGATCAAGTTCCTAGAAGAAAATATCACCCCAAAATATTTAGGTGAGGTTTAATCTCTGTTAAAAATGGTAAAGCTTGAAAGCAATCAGATTTTGTCTTGTTTTCAATATTTAGTACATTTGAAATACTGCTGAATTTCTGTGAAAGAAAAGTTAAGTTACTGAGTTTTCAGATCTTAGAATATTCAGCTGTCCTCCCTATTCCTATTTAAAGAAAATTTATAGAAATATCTACTTTTAAAAGTAATATTTTCTTCATCATAAAAATACTGTGTTTATTGTAATCATTTTGAAAAATCTGGAATAGTATAAAGGAAAAATAAAAATTACCAATAAATCTACCACTCAATGATTGCTAATTTTAGTATAGTTGCTGGGTTCCAGCATATATTTAGAGCTTATGGTAGTCAATCTTACTTTGTAGTCTGCATTTTTCACTTAACAATTTAGGTTATGTCCTTGCCCTCTGTAATTCTATTCTTTTTTTTAAAGATTGGCACCTGTGCTAACATCTGTTGCCAATTTTCTTTTTCTTCTCCTCAAAGCAGCCCCCCCACCCCAGTACATAGTTGTATATTCTAGTGTGAGTGCCTCTGGTTGTGCTATATGGGACACCGCCTCAACATGGCCTGATGAGCGGTGCCACGTCTGTGCCCAGGATCCGAACAGGCGAGACCCTGGGTCACCGAAGCAGAGCATGCGAACTTAACCGCTCAGCCACGGGGCCGGTCCCTGTAATTTTCTCCTTCAGCAGCAGCCAAAGGGATGGCTATAAAATCTGAATATGATCACATTATCATGTTATATGATTCTTTGCTTACTCTCTACTTCATCTGAATTTATGCCCCCTTTTACATTCCAGTGGAAGAAAAGTTATACCTTCTTTTAAAAGCATGAGATGAGAAATACGTATTTTCACTCTAAGAATGAAAGTCAGCCTCTACCCAATAAAAAAAAGGGCTTCCTAGGTAGATATGAAGGTTAACTTTAAAGACTCAATGCAAATATATTTTAAACATTTATTACTGTTTTCAAGCTCCTGGGGGGTGAGATGGGACTTTCCTAGTCTCAGTGAAATTTGTTATTCTTTTCTATTAAATATTTATCTACTTAAATTCTTTCTCAGCCTTCTTTTGTTGGTATTTGCCTGTTATAACTTTTCTCATCCTTTTGTTTTCAACATTTGGGGGTGATTCCATTTTTGACATGGTTGTTGTTGTTGTTGTTGCTGTTGTTTCTGGTGAGGAAGATTAGCCCTGAGCTAACATATGTGCCAATCTTTCTCCACTTTATATGTGGGTTGCTGCCACAGCATGGCTGACAAGTTGTGCAGGTCTGTGCCCTGGATCCAAACCTGTGAATCCAGGCCACCAAAGCAAAGCGTGCTGAACTTAACCACTACACCATGGGGCCCCTTGACATGTTTCTTTAAATAGCATGTAGCTGGATTTTTAAAATCCAATTTCAGAGTCTCTTTTATAGGTAAATTTTATACTCTTATAATTATTGTAATGTGCAATATTTGGACTTATTTCTACCATTTATTTTATGTTTTCTATTTAAACTTTTTCTTGTGTTTTTTATTCTCGCTTCTTCTGTTACAGTGAGTTTTCCTTATTCCCCCTATCAATTTGGAAGTTATTCATTATGTTTATATTCTATTAGTAGTTATATGTAAAATTTTGGCATCCATACTCTGTTTTTGTAATGAAGTCTACAGTTTTTCAGGATTTCTGTCCTCCACTAAAAGAAAGCAAGAACTTTGACCATTTCACAATATATATATACATATATATATTAAATCATTACATTGTACACCTAAAACTAATACAATGTTATGTGTCAATTATATCTCAATTTAAAAAAAGAAAAAAGAAAAGGAGAACAGATATAAGACACAATGGAAGGATAGAATTCACAGAACTTGATGACTGATTTGATAAGAGAGATAGTTATGAAGATGGTGAATCTGAGCCTTCTAGTCTGGGTGACAGAAAGGATGATGCTAGTAATAAAAGTGAACATTCATCAAACAAAATATTCTTAGCTGAGAAGATCTCAAAGATCTTTATACTAAGTAACCAATCTCTATCATATCTTTTTTTGTTTAACTTTCTATTTTCACCTAGTTTTAGACTTAGTATCATATATTTTTAAAGCAGTAAACACTTAGGACTTCTCAGGAAACTCTCTTACCAGTGTTTTTCAAGCTTTAGGATAGTGTGGGTCATGAAATGAATTTAAATTGCTATTAGAAAATACCAAAAAGCAGAACAGAACGTAAAATATCATAGTGATCACTCATATAAAGACTATTACTTTGTGGAACTTTGTCTTCTGTTTTATGTAAACATACTCGGTCACAATGTCAACATGTCAGTTTGAGTTGTAGTTTAAAAAGTTTGAAAGTCAGTGATCTAGACAGTGCCCAACAAGTCATCTTTCTAGTCTAAACCCTCCCTCCTCCAGTTTACAGGATTAGAGTAACGACATGAACAAAAAGGGATGGAGGGGCTTGAGGCATCTTTTATCAAGTTGACAATGAACAACAATTATGTAAAACAAAATTCTTAAAAAAGGACTTTAGGGGCCAGCCCCATGGCCGAGTGGTTAAGTTCGCGCGCTCCGCTTCAGTGGCCCAGGGTTTCACTGGTTGGGATCCTGGGCGCGGACATGGCACCACTCATCAGGCCACGCTGAGGCGGCATCCTACATGCTGCAACTACTAGGACCCACAGTTGAAATATACAACTATGTACTGGGGGGATTTGGGGAGAAAAAGCAGAAAAAAAAAAAAAAGATTGGCAACAGTTGTTAGCTCAGGTGCCAATCTTTAAAAACAAAACAAGACTTTAATATGCTTTAACTTTCCTCTAAGCATCTTCCATATTATTTTGAATTTTATTATGTGTTGTTTTTAACACAAAATGTTATTGTTTTAGTTATTACTTAGATTTACCCATATGCTTTGCCAATGACCTTGCTCTCTGTTGCTTCTTGTATCCCATCCTCTCTTCTGGCTTTATTTTTCTTCTTGCTGTAGTCTGTCCTTTAATAGTTCTTTCAGTGAGTATATATGGATGGGAAACTCTTGTTCTATAGATGTTCAAAATGTCTTTATTTTGCCTCACTATTAAATGATAGTATATCTTGTATATATCATTTATCATATGTATCACATATATTATAATATATAATGTATCTCATTTTTTCCTTAGTAGTTGGAAGATATAATATCATTATCATCTGGTATTTATTGTTAATTGTTAGCAATCTGTTATAAGTCTGATTTTTACTCCATTATACATAGTCTGTCTTTTTGAATAGCTTTAATATTTTTTTTTTTTTTTGATTTTCAGCAGTTTCAGTTTCTCTGGAATATTTCTGGGAGGTTTTTTGTTGTTGTTGTTGTTGTTTTGCAGGGAAAGATTTGCCCTGAGCTAATATCTGTTGCCAATCTTCATCTTTTTTTCTTTCCTCCCCAAAGCCCGAGTGCATGATTGTGAATCCTTCTAGTTCTTCCATGGGAGCTACCACCACAGCATGGCAACTGACAGATGGGTGGTGTGGTTCCATGACCAGGAAATGAACCCAGGCCACTGAAGTGGTGAGACCAATGAACATTAACCACTAGGCAATCAGGGCTGGCTGTGGGTTTTTTCGTTTTTTTAAAATTTTGTCCCTCACTTGATATATTTTTTTCAACATAAAGACTGTTGTCTTTCTTCAATCCTTAAAACAAAAAATCAGTGATTATTTAAATATTGCCTCTTTTCCATTCTTTCTTTCAAAAACTTCTGTTAGATATATATTGCAGCATCTTAATCCATCTTCTATGTCTCCTAACTACTCTTCAAATTCTCAATGTCTTTAGCTCTCTAGTTCTAGGTGATTTTCTTAGTTCTATCATTCAATTCACTACTATTCTGTTTCACTGGGTCCAGTTTACCATATCTATTGAGATATTTCAAATGCTATTATTCATTTCCAAGATTAAAAAATTTTTTTTGATTCTTCTCCCCAAAGCCCCCCAGTACATAGTTGTATATTCTAGTTGTAGGTCCTCTTGGTTGTGGCATGTGGGATGCCACCTCAGCATGGCTTGATGAGCAGCACCATGTCTGTGCCCAGGATCCAAACCAGTGAAACCCTGGGCCACCAAAGCGGAGCACGCGAACCCAACCACTCAGCCACAGGGCCAGCCCCTTTTTCCAAGATTTTAAACCAGCTCTTCATATCTATCTGTTTTTAAATTAAATTCTCTGCGCGCTTTGTTTTAAAACCTCCAATAATTTTAATGGATGCTATCTTGTCCCTTAACTCTTGGAGTATTTAAAAAGTTTAATAAGCCTTATCAAGGAATAATTTACGTATAATGACATTTTAACTATATACAGTACAATGAGATTTGACAAACATATTCACCCAAGTAACCACCATTCATTTCCAAATATAGAAAATTTCTATCACCCCAGAATGTTCCCTCATACCCCTTTGCAATTGAAGTCTCCCATTCCCCATGCCAGGAAACCAGTGACCTGATTTCTATCACTATAAATTAGTTTTGTCTGCTCTAAAACTTCAAATAAATAGGATCATGCAGGATGTACTTTTTTGTGTCTAGCTTTCTTCACTCAGCAGAATGTATCTAAGGCTCACCCATGCTATTGCATTTGCAGTATTCATTACATTCTATTGCTGAAAAGTATTTCAAGAATATGCCACAATTTTTTTTATCTATTCTCCTGTTAAGGGACATTTGCATTCTTTAAAATTTTGTTATCATGAATAAATCTAATATGAACATTCACGTATGAGTCTTTTTCTGGACATATATTTTTATTTCTCTCGGATAAATACCTAGCAGTAGCATTGCTGGATCTTATAATGAGTGTATGTTTAATGTTAAAAAAATTTACTAAACTATCTTGCAGAGTAGATATACAATCTAGCACTCCCAACAGAAATGTGTGAGCATTAAATTTGCTCCACCTCCTGGGCGATACTAGGTATTGTCAGTCTTTTTAGTTTTAGCAATTTTAGTGAGGGTAAAGTGGTATATCATGACAGTTTTAAATTTGCATTTCCCTGATGATTAACCCTACTGAGCATCTTTCTATATGCTACTTGGCCATTCATATATCTTCTTTCACAGAATGTCCAAGTCTTTTGCCCATTTTTTCAACTTGTCTGTCTTCTTAATATGAAGTTTTAAGTTTTGGATAAAAGTCCTTTGTCAGGTATATTGATAGGCATATCTTGTTTTGTTTTGCTTTACAGATACTGCATTTTTACAAATGGAAAGTTTGTGGCAACCCTGCATAGAGCAAGTCTATCAGCGCCATTTTTCCAACAGCATTTGCTCACTTCATGTCTCTGTGTCACATTTTGGTAATTCTCTCAATATCTCAAACTTTTTCATTATTATTATATTTGTTATAGCGATCTGTGATCAGTGATCTTTGATGTTACTATTGTAATTGTTTTGGGGAACCAGGAACTGCACCCATATAATATGGTGAACTTAATCCATAAATGTGTGTTCTGACTGCTCCACTGACCGGCTGTTCCATCTCTCCATCTCCGTGGGTCTCCCTATTCCCTGAGACACAATATTGAAATTAGGCCAATTAACAACCCTACAATGGCCTCTAAGTGTTCAAGTGAAAGGAAGAATCACACATCTCTCACTTTAAATCAAAAGCTAGAAATGATTAAGCTCAGTGAGGAAGGCATACTGAAAGCCAAGATAGGCCAAAAGTTAGGCCTCTTAAGCCAAACAATTACAAGTTGTGAATGCAAAGGAAAAATTCTTGAAGGAAACTATAAGTACTACTCCAGTGAACACACAAATGATAAGAAAGTGAAACAGCCTTATTGCTCATATGGAGAAAATTTTAGTGGCCTGGATAGAAGATCAAACCAGCCACAACATTCCCTGAAGCCAAAGCCTAATCCAGGGCAAGACCCTAACTCTTTTCAACTCTGTGAAGGTTGAGAGAAGTGAGGAAGCTTCAGAAGAAAAGTTTGAAGCTAGCAGAGGTTGGTCCATGAGGTTTAAGGAAAGAAGCCATCTTCATAACATCAAAGCGCAAGGTGAAGCAGCAAGTTATCCAGAAGATCTAGCTAAGATAATGACGGTGGCTACACTAAACAACAGATTTTCAATGTAGATGAAACAACCTTCTCTTGGAAGAAGATGCCATATAGGACTTTCATAGCTAGAGAGAAGTCAATTTCTGGCTTCAAAGCTTCAAAGGACAGACTGATTCTCTTGTTAGGGGCTAATGCAGCTGATGACTTTCAGTTGAAGCCAATGCTCATTTACCATTATGAAAATCCTATGGCCCTTAAGAAATATGCTAAATCTACTCTGCCTGTGCTTTATAAATGGAACAACAAAGGCTGTATGACAGCACATCTGTTTACAACATGGTTTACTGAATATTTTAAGACCTAATGCTCAGCAAAAAGTATTCCTTTCAAAATATTACTGCTCATTGACAGTGCACCTGGTCACTCAAGAGCTCTGATGGAGATACATGAGATTAATGCTGTTTTGATGCCAGCTAACACAACATCCATACTGCAGCCCACAGATCAAGGGGTTATTTTAACTTTCAAGTCTTATTATTTAAGAAATACATTTCATAAGGTTATAGTGCTATAGATAGTGCTTCCTCTGATGGATCTGGTCAAAGTCAGTTGAAAACCTTCTGAAAAAGATTCACCATTCTAGATGCCATTAAGAATATTTGTGATTCATGGGAAGAGGTAAAAATATCAACATTAACAACAGTTTGGATGAAACTGATTCCAAGTCTTATGGATGACTGAGGGGTTCAAGACTTCAGTGGATAAAGTAACTACAGATGTGGTGCAAACAGCAAGAGAACTAGAATTAGAAGTGGAGCCTGAAGATGTAACTGAATTGCTGCAACCTCATGATAAAACTTTAACAGATGAGGAGTTGCTTCTTAAGGATGAGCAAAGAAAGTGGTTTCTTGAGATGGAAACTATTCCTCGTGAAGATGCTGTGAAGATCATTGAAATGACAACACAGGATTTAGAATATTACATAAAATTAGTTAAAAAAGCAGTAGCAGGGTTTGAGAGGATTGACTCCAACTTTAAAAGAAGTTCTACTACAGGTAAAATGCTATCAAACAGCATCGTACGCTACAGAGAAATTGCTAGTGAGAGGAAGAGTCAGTTGACGGGGCAAACTTCATTGTTATCTTAAGAAATTGCCACAGCCACCCTTCAGCAATTGCCAACCTTTAGCAACCACCACCTCAGTAGCCAGCAGCCATCAACACCCAGGCAAGACCCTCCACCAGCAAAAAGATTACAAAGGCTCAGATGATGGTTAGCATTTTTTAGCAATAAAGTATTTTTTAATTAAGGTACGTACATCATTTTTTAGACATAATGCTATTGCACACTTAATAGACTACAATATAATATAAACATAATTTTTGCATGCACAGGGAAACCAAAACATTTGTGTGACTCGCTTTATTGCAATATTCATTTTATTGCAGTGGTCTGGAACTAAACCCACAATATCTCTAAGGTATGCCTATACAAAAGCAATTCCAAGTGGTTTAAAGACCTAAATGTGAAAATTGTGAAAGTTATACAAGCTACATACCAGGAAAAGATACTTGCAATACATTTAACAAAGGATAAGTGTATCATGATTAATTGCATTTAGTTACTACTAACAAAAACAGTAACAGTGGCTTAAACAAGATAAAAGTTAATTTTTTTCTCATTAAAATTAGTCTACGGTTAGGCATTAACAAGCTGATATGGTGGCTCCATGGATATCAAGGACTCAGTTTTTTCTATCATTTGCATCCTCAGCGATGCTTCATAGTACAAGATGGCTGCTGTACCTTCAGTCATAGTTCCATGTTCCAGGCAGGAATTCGGAGAAAGGAGGTTAAAAAAAAAAAAAGCATTCCAGAAAGCCCTATCTCCTGACTTTTGTGTGTAACTCATTAGCTACCCCTACTTGTAACAGAGGCTGGGAAATAAATTTTCAACTGGGTGCAATACCCAAAGTTCTGTAGTTCTTGAAGGAGAATAGATATAATATACATATATAACAGTCTCTGTTATAAGTATCTAGAACAGGGGTCAGAAAACTATGGCCAGTGGGACAAATGTGACCCACAGCCTGTTTTGTAAATAAAGTTTTATTGGAACACAGTCACACCCATTTATTTACACATTGTCTATAGCTGCCTTCTTACTACAGTGACAGAGTTAAGGGTCCTGACAGAGCCTGCCAAGCCTAAAATATTTACTATCTAGTCCTTTACAGACAAAGTACACCTACTCCTAATCTAAAAGAACTCCTACTAATTAGTATGAAAATGATAAATTAAAAAATATGAAATATAAACAGGCAATTCACAGACTACAAATATGTGCGACATCATGTATGAACTCTCCAAACATAATTCTGAGCAAAAGAAGCCAGATACAAAGAATACATATTGTATGATTGCATTTATATGAAGAACAAGAACAGGCAAAACTGGTGATAGAGGTCAGAATAATGGTTATCTTCGGGGTTGGCAGACAGCATCTAGGAACCTTGTGGGGTGCTGATTGTCTATGTCTTGATCTGGATACTGTTTTCATACACATACACACACATACATGCACACACACAATACGTTAGTTACGCAGTTTTCTGTAAGTTGTACAGCTTTTTTTTCTAGCCACCCCCGAGATTGCATCAGGTATCTTTTTTTAAATCTAAAGGTCTGGCAAAGATTTAAAAGTTAGACAATTCACCATTTTGGTCAAGAGTGTTGGAAAACAGGCTCTTCCATGTTCCTGGTGAGACAACAGATTGGAATAACTTTTACAGAGGTCAATTTGGCAACAACTTTCAAAATTACAAAAGCACATATCTTTTGACCAGCAATTCCACCTCTAGAAATTTATCCTCAGATATATTCACATTTATATAAAATAATATATACGCTGGGTTATAAATGACACTTTTTTTGTAATAGCAATGGCTATGCAGCCATTAAAGAACAAAGAAGTCTTTTATAATGTTGATAGTCTTCAAAATATATTGTTAAGTGGAAAAACAAATAGCACTGAACAGAGTATAAAATGAGAAACTTTATGTAAAAATAAAAATAATTTAAATGTACAAAGTTAGTAAAGGAATCAATTAAATTTGTCAATAAAGAATTCCTATCTGGTTACTTATTGAAAAAGCTTTAGTGTTTTGCCATTTAAACTGATACTTGCTATTCAATTGGCAAATGGTCATTATCAAGTTTCAAGGGTTTCCTTCTATCTTACTGAGAATTTTTATAAGGTATGATTTGAATTTTATCAAATATCTTTTCAGCATCTATTGGTTTGATCATATTTTTTCCTTTAATTCACTGATATTAAACATATTAATACATTTGCAGATACCATCTTCGTACTCCTAGAAGATACCTTACTTGCTTATTGAAAAAAAAATCAAACCATATAAAACTAAAATAGAACAGAATTGGGGTAGCTATAAAATTTTTAAATAATAGAATAAAAAAGGAAAGTCTTTCTTCACATCATTATATTAACTTTGAATTTTAAAATATTACTTTAAAATAAATAAACCTAAGAATATAAACTCCAGAATGATTATGAATAAAAAATATATTCATCAAAGCAGTAGGCCATTAATTAAATTGGGGGGAAAAGTGTATTCCTATATACCAGTGACAGCTCAAAAACACTAAGACTGTTCACAAGTAAGTAAAATGAACAATTAAATGCTAAATTCAATTTTAATATGAATTGTAACTTACAACAAGAGATTTACTCAAAGTAAATAATAAAATGATAAAGAAGACTAAAGGAATATCTATATAAAAGAAATATATTTCTAGCTAGAATACTAAGTTCAGTTAAGATGACAAATGATTGAAATGTGTATATAAAGTACTTAGCACAGTGCCTGGCGTCTACGAATATTCAATAAATTTTAGTTCTTTCTACACCTTCCCTAATTTAATATAAAGTTATAATGCACTATCAATTAAATCCCTGATGAATACTTTATAAAATTTGATACAAGTGAAAATAAAATTTATCTGAAAGAGTAAAGAGGACACAAACTTGTAGATTTGCCCTAAATATTTTCAAAATATCATGAAAACCATATGATATAAGTCAAATATAGAAAAATGGTTCAAACAAAATAGGTTCAACAGCGTAAGAACTTAATTCATACCTCACACCATATATTATTAAAAAGTCTGGTGAGTTAAAAAGCTTAAACTTGCAAAATTCTATTAAAAAGCTCTGAAGAAAAATATTATTCCATTTTTCTAAAGATAGAATCCTGACTAGT
Source organism: Equus quagga (assembly GCF_021613505.1). Lineage (NCBI taxonomy): Eukaryota > Metazoa > Chordata > Mammalia > Perissodactyla > Equidae > Equus > Equus quagga. The sequence continues at coordinate 124,263,629 of NC_060268.1, forward strand.
AAAGAAATGAAGGTCAACAGTGATATAATTGTATTTTAATATTAAAAAAAATGTTACAAAATAAATACCAAAAGGAAAGCAAGGGAATGGGAAATATTTGTATGACATTCCTAACTTATAAAGAGATACTAATTACAATATAGAGACAAATGATGGAAATATACAGTCAGTACACTAAAACCTCACAATCAGCCATCAAATTAACTCATTCATCCCCTTAGGATAAAATTTAAATTCTTTACCATGGCCTACAATGCCTTATGTGATCTAGTCCTGCCTACCTCTCCAATCTCATTTGTGCTTTTCTCCCCTAGTATACCATCCTCCAACTATCTTGACCTCTTTTTAGTTCTAAGAACACACCAAACACTTTCCTTTGGACACATAAAGCTCTTTTCCTCCTTAGGGCTTTGCGTATGCTGCCACTTACCTGTCTGGAAAGCTCTTTTCCTCACTCTTCATGTGGTTAACTCTTCAATCTTCAAGTCTCAGATCTACCCTACCTGATAACCCTATCTAAAGTGAATTCCCCTTATAATGTTCTATTTCAGCACTTTGTCATCTTCCTTAGAGCACTTACTGCCTTTTGTAGTTATTTTGTTTATTTGCTTTTGTCAGTCTCCCTCATTAGACTATTGAATCATGTAAGTCGCACTCACTTCATATGCCCCAGTACAGTATCTGACAACAAATGTGTTCAATAAATATTTTTGAATGAATGAAGGAAAACTGAAAACCCAAGTATCAGATAATAAGGGAAAGCTCTATTTATGATATATTAAAACCAGGAAATATAACTACATATAACTATTCAAGTTGACAGGTATGGAAGTAGTAAAAGAAAATGTCTGTATGAAATAATAGAGAATGAAAAAGCAGACCACAAAATAGGATGCACATATTTCGCACAACAAAGTAAGGAAGGTACACATACATCCAAATTAAAATGACTGGAAAATAACTAATGGTGCTAATAATAGGTTTTAACAATTAGCAGGTTTTTGTTAAGAAAGCAGGTTGCTAACAACAACATTATATAAAGTGAGTATTGTGGAAAAGTGCTCACAAAATAACATTCAATGAAAAAATTGAGCATAATATTGTATGTACACCATGATTATAGCTAGACCAAATTAAATACACATTGAAAGAGCACACAGAAAAACACCTATTGCACCAAGGCAATAAATAAGCATAAAATTTCTTTTAAAGTTGCTAGTCTTTTAAAAATAATATTTTATAATGGGAGATAGCCATAAATAAGTGAATAAATGAATGAATGAATAAATAAATAAATAAATCTCATTATCTCAACAGCCAATTAATAACGACTGACTAACATTTTGGGTAAATATCTTTAGTCATTTTTTCCTACTATATATAAGCACAAAAGTTTGTAAAATAAAATTAGAACCACAGTATACATATTATTTTTAACCTGCATTTTTTCATTTAACAATATATCATAAACATTCTTGCAGGCTATAAACTTAATAATAAACTTTCAAAAACTTTTTGGGGGCCGGCCCTGTCGCCAAGTGGTTAAGTTTGCGCACTCAACTTCGGTGGCCCAGGGTTTCGCTGGTTTGGATCCCGGGCATGGACCTAGTACCACTTGGCAAGCCATGCTGAGGTGGTGTCCCACATAGCAGAGCCAGAAGGACTTAGAATTGGAATATACAACTATGTACTGGGTTGGGGGGGGGGGGGGGGCAGAGAAGAAAAAAAAAAGGAAGACTGGTAACAGATGTTAGCTCAGGTGCCAATCTTTAAAAAAAAAAAATTTAAACAACGAGGTAACATTAGTGGTGGAGAGACACATCAGTGGACTAAGCATAGCAAAAGGAGTAGATTCAAGGGCTAGGTCCATACTAACTTGCAACTGTTTAAGTCAAACACCAAGCATCTCTAAGGATCAACTACTGTATCCATAAAACAAAGCAAATAGTGAAAGAGGGTGAAGACTGATGCTTCTTTACAATTATTATAAAGTGTGGTAAATTTAAGTATTAAAATGTAAGGAGTGTAGGAGAATGAAGGAATGAAATATACTGACAAAACTGACAAACCCTAACTCCCAAAATAGTCTCCCAACCATTTCATCAGACTGATAACATACAACTCACACCATATCCCCAGGAGAAGTCCGAGCTGCCTTCAGTAGAGATCCCTGTGCCTGTATAACTTGGAAAAGCAGACCTTGAATTCCCAGTGTCAGCAGATGTAAAAGGTGATTCTAGTGTGATGTCGGACTCACTAAATGCACAATTTGGAAGGAAGAAAGAAAACAGAAAAATTCTTATATTTCCTCAAGTTTCTGTAGCATTAATTACTCAGTAATTTATTAGGTGATAAGTAAGTGCACAAATATATCCACAGAGGCAAAAATAAATGAAGAACTTGAAGTCTGAGCATGAAAGAAAAATCCTACCTAATTCCTATAGAATTGATGTTAGCCATTCTAAATAATTCTAGTCATAATTTACAATGAATACTTTAACATTCCACTTATAGCATCTACCCTTGACAACTAAAGACACTTGAGAAATATTAATAGCAGTATCTGAACTTCTAGGGCCCTTTTACAGTTTACCAAGCACTTTTACAGATAGTAATCCTATTTTATCCTCCCAATGACCTGGTAATGTAGAACTCAATTAACCTCATCTCAAAGACAAAGAATCTGAGATTTAGCACTAGGTTTTATGACTATGGTTTTTCTAGGATACCACATTGCTTCTCAGAACCCTCTGTGCAGCTATAGTCTCCTCTGTTCTATTTCTTAAAATAGTAAGTACAGCTAATATTTACTCAGCATTGACTATATGCCAAGCATTGTGCCATGTTTTACATACTTTATCTTATTTATATTCACCAATCCTTGAAGAGATACTATTATCAGATAAGTAACTTCCCCAGTGTTACTCAGCTAATAAGTGGCAAAACCAGGATTAAAAATCAGATCTGTCGGACTCCTCCTGAGTCTATGCTTTTAACTACTTCATAATACTACTTTTCAAAGGTTTTAAAAAGAAGTATGATGTTGTTTCCATTAGCTGTTCCAGAATGAAAGTTGAATGGTACTGAAAACATGATAAAAATTCTTGCTTTGTTTCATTAGCACATGACTTGATACCAATCCTAAACCAAAAAATAAAACTTGCTGTTATCAGATATAATAAGCAAACAAGTACAATTTGTGTTATTACCTTTGGGAACATGTGTCTTTTCCATGGCTGTCATTGGTAGAGGAAACTTCATCCAGCTGCTCTGGAAGGGGATGATGATTAAGAGCATATTTCGTTATTCCTTTCCTGTGAAAGATAAAAACAAAATTATATTTCCTGTAAAGAAAAAATATATACTTTTCAGTAATTTGATGTACAAGTTAGTCACCTACTAATTACTGCTCTGGAATTGCACTGTCCAATATGGTAGCCACCAGCCACTAGCAGTTAAAATGAGGTTGGTTGGAAATGAGATTCACTTTAAGCGAAAAACACACAATTTCGAGGTCTCAGTACAAGAATGTACAATATATCATTATTTTACCTTGATTACATGTTAAAATATTTTACATATACTGGGTTAAACAAAATATATTCTTAAAATTAATTTCTCTGCAAGTTGAAATATAAGTTATAACAAGACACCTATTAGAATAGCTAAAATAAAATAGAGTAAAAACACTAAATGCAGGTGAGGATGTGGAGAAACTGGATGTCTCATACACTGCTGGTGGGAATGTAAACCAGTACAGCCACTCTGGAACAGCGTCATGTTTTCTTATAAAACTAAACACATGCATTTACCATAAGATCTAGCTGTTGCACTCTTGGGCACTCATCCCAGGGAAATGAAACTTCTGTTCACACAAAAATCTATACTCACATGTTCACAGCAGCTTTGTTTATAATTGGAAAAAACTGGAAATAACTGAAATGTCCTTTGATGGGTGAATGGTTAAAATCTGCTAATATCCACACAACAAAATATGATTCAGCAATGAAAAGAGTGTACTATTGATACATGCAACATCTTGGATGGATTTCAAGGGCATCATGGTTAGTAAAAAAAGCTAATCTCAAAAGGTTACATACTATATGATTCTATTTATATAACATTCACAAATGACAAAACTATAGAGGTGGAGAAAAGATTAGTGGTTACCAAGGGATGGACAAAGGAGTGAGTGGATGTGAGGGTTACACAGGGACGTTCCTTGGTAGTGATGAAACAGCTCTCTATCTTGATTGTACTGGTGGTTACACAAACCTATAAAGGAGACCAAATTGCATAGAACTATGTACACACATCCACACACAAAGGAGTGGATACGAATACTGGTGAAAACTGAATGAGGTTTATAGTCTAATTAACAGTATTGTACCATTTGTTTTTTGGCTTTGAAATTATACTTTAGCTACGTAAGTTGTCATCATTGGAGGAAGCTGGGCGAAGGGTTCATGGGACTCTATGTACTATTTTTGTAACTTCCTGTGAGCCTATAATTATTTCAAAATAAAAAGGTAAAAAAAATAATTTCACCTGTTTCTATTTTTTTTTTTAAGATAGAGTAAGAGAGTGTGTTTCTTTTTTTCTTTGCAGGGAAAGATTCACCCTAACATCTGTTGCCAATCTCTTTTTTTTTTCCTTCCCCAAAGCCCCAGTGCATGGTTGTATACCCTAGTTATAAGTCCTTCTAGTTCTTCTATGTGAGCTGCCACCACAGCATGGCCACTGACAGATGGGTGGTGTGGTTCCATGCTCAGAACCGAACCCAGGCTGCCAAAGTGGAGCATGCTGAACTTTAACTATTAGGCCATCAGGGATAACTCTCTCTACTATTTACTTAATGTGACTACTTGAAAATTTAAAATTACATATGTGGCTTGTATTATATTTCTATTGGACAGTGCTGCTCTAGAGAGTTCAACATGTGCACTAGAATAAACTATGGGGTCAATTATTATATATTCTAATCCTAATCATCTACATCTACATTTCTTTCCCCACAAAATTCTGTAGTCAAATAAATTTTGGAAACATGACAGGTTAAACAAAGTTACACAGGTTTCTTTACAAGAGGTCTTCCCAGCTCCTTTAATATGCAAATGCATATTATAAATCTCTAATACTCTTATTTCACAGGAAAAGAAAGTGAGGCATAGATGGATTACTTAAGCAGGTTACTTAAGGTCATATGGCTTAGTAGGTAATGGAGCCAGGATTCAAATTCAAGTAGTCTGGCTCCGAGGCCTCTCAGAGGAAACGGGTAGTTTGAGATTTTAGTGAATTATATCATTTTGTACATCAAGATAAAGCTAAGGGCCTTTAAAGGGGAGCTTGTACTTTAAATTATTTCTCAATGGTGGGGATGGATTTGTGCAGTTATTTGTACCTCTCTCATTCAATGATCCTATAACCAAAAGCTTGTCTTCGAGACAGTAGTGGAAATCAGAAATGCAGATTCCAGCTACAAAGTAGAAACTTAAGACAGATTTAGTCTGTCAGAGAAATTTGATCATGAAGTGATAATTAGATAACACCAAAGAAATATTAAATTTGATCACAGCATTGTGGCTACATAAGAAAATGTCTATAATTTTTAGAGATGCCTAATGAAGTATATAGGGGTGAAATGATAGTGTCTGGGATTTTGCTTCCTTATTTCACAGATGACAGACAAAGAGGCTGAAAAAAGATAAAGACGATAGATGAAGCAAATATATTAAAATTTTGACAACTGTTGAATATGAGTGATGAGTGGTTCAGTATATTATTCACTGCACATTTATGTTTGAAATTTATCATTAAAAAATGTTAAGCTGTATGTTGAAAATCACTGTTTCCCAAACTTTTTTCAATGTCTATACTTTGAAACTATTAGGGAGAAAACTAAAGCTATTTCTTCAAAACAAATTATCATTATAACACCTAAAGTAAAAATTGCTTTTAATTAACTGTCATTAAGATGCATATAATCTTCATTATCTTCATTATTCACATCATCCTGACTCACCTAGAGAATCACCTTTTGGGAGAGTTATCTTTAGGGAGTATTAAATCAACAATAGAGAACAAGGAACATAACTATACTGGGTCAATAATTCCGGCCCAATTTGTTCCTATTAAGAATTTTTTCCCATGAAATATATATTTTTTAATTTTCAGAATGGTCAGAATTAATTATAAAAGCAGATTTTTAGTTAAGCCCTGTCCACTTTGTTGGTAAATGAGTTTCTTCTTCCTAGTTCCTAAAAAGCTTATTATCTGAATGGCTACTGTGTAGATATCCTATTACTTACTAGATAATAAGCTTCTAAAAGGCAAGGAGAGACCATAGACTGATTTTCTTTGTATGGCTATTGTACCAAGTAAAGGTGGAAAGGGAAAAGGAAATGACCGTTTACTGAGGATGTACTTTGTGTCAAGCCCTGTGCTACTGCTTTAGATATGCTTCTAAATAAGTCTTATTTCTATATTACAGAAACAAAGCCTCAAAGATTCAGTAATTTGCCTAAATGTCACGTGGCTAGAAAAAAGTCTAGCCAGAAACCCAACCGTGACTAAAACTACCATGCTTGTTATAACCAGTTAATATTTAATTAACAAATGTATGGTTACTAAAATTACAAAGCTCAAGGGAGAAAAAAATGATGGGTATTTGGGATTAAAAAGTCCAAGCTCAAAAACATATTAGTTATATAATCTTAAGATGTGTAACCTTTCTGATACTTCATTTTCTGAAAAACTGAAGATAATCATACCCATCTTACAGAGTTGTTACAAGGATCAAGATGTGTAAGTCTTTTTGAAAGTGTAAAGTATTAATAAACATACATTATTATAATTATTACATTACTATAATTTAAATATTACATTATTATAATTGTGTAATTATAATTATATATTACAAATATATTATATTATTAATAAACATACATAATTGCTAAATTACAACACCTCACTAGGGTAAGAGGTGCGTCTTTAAGCCATCTCTCTAAAGATTCTAAAATCTCAAAAGCAAAACTTATCCTTAATGATTCTGATGCTTAATTACAGAGGTGGGGAGGCAGTAGTGTAAAGGTTATGACCACAGGCTTCAGAAATCAGATAGACATCAGGTTTGTACTTCAGCTCCACCACTTTCTGACCGTGTAATCTATGGTATGCTACAACCTTTAAACCTGGGATCTCTATCTGTAGAATGTGCAAAATAACAGTCCCTATCTGGTATCCTTGTCAACACGATTAAGTGGGCTAACGCTTGTAAGCAGCTTTGCACGGTGCCTGGCACTAGGTCTATTCAACTTGACGACAGCACTTAGTCAGCTATTAATACCTTCTGGAGTCTTCAATAGCCTTTGACAATGGGGCATGAAGCACTGGGGAAACTATAAACGCCCGAGAAGACCCAGTCCCTCCGTTCAGGAAGTGGAGCCCAACAGGGCCAAGTCCTGGGATAACAAGGTGACATGCCCTCAGCTAGAGATGGAGATAGAGGCGGCAGCGTCCAGCAAGGCTGGAAGGAGTGAATTCTGAAGAAAATTTTCTTTCCCCTGCCCTGGGAAAGGAAAAGAACGAGGGACTGGTCAGAGTGGGTCCCTAGAGCGCCTGTGGTCCGCCTTGGCCTCCCCCGGCCCCAGCTGGGGTTGCTGAGCAGTCCACTCACAGCTCCAAACACTGTGGCACCGCCTTCCGAGTGTATCTGGAGACCATCCTCCGCTTCCTCCTTAGCCGTGGCTGGGGCGGGCACGCCAGGGTGGGGGCCACCGGGCCTGGCCCTCCCGCTGGCTCCGGCCCGGCCCCCTCCCGCCACCTTCCGGCCCCGCCACGCCCCGTCGCCTAAACTCCGAATCGCCACCCTACCCAAGCGTCCCCCACCTCTCCAGTCCTCCGCCCTCCCTGCTTCCCCGCGGGAGCGGAAGTGACGAAGGCACTGGGGCATCCACCTAAAGCTCCCGCCGACGCTCAGCGGTGGTGACGCTGGGCGTTCCGGGGCAGAGCAGGTTTCTGGCTTTCAGAACCTCCGCTGGCCTCGGGTCCCAGAGAGGCTTCCGGACCAAGCGTGGGCCAGGCTTTGGAGGCTGCCGGCAGCTCCTGACCAGCTCACGCGGTGGGAGGGCGGCTGAAGAAACGTGCCGCAGCAGAGACGTGCCAAAGAGGCCGTAGAACCGTGAGCAGATTGGTTTCATTTTGTCCGAAAGGAAGGAGGGAGACTGGTCTGAGTGAAGAGCACTAGACTCCAAGTCAGGCCTCTGCTGCTCAGTGGCTTCTCTTTCTGTGCTCCTGGCTCTCTCATCTATACAGTGAGGAGTTAGCCTGAGGATCTCAAAGTTCCTTCCAGTTCTGACACTAAATTCTTCGTACTAAGGTGTGCTTGGCATTCTGGGGTGCAGGTGGGTAGGATTATTATCTGTCCTTCTCGTTTGAAAGGTCAAATGATGGTTTGGACAGACTGTAGTGGGTGCCTAGATAGAAGATGCAGGTTCCTCTCAACCTCATTCTATTAGTCCGTTAGAAAACAGAGTAAGCATAAAATCGAATTGCTGCCTTACAGTGGACCATCCAGTGCAGGGCCTTTATGCACTAAGCTTCATCTGGCAGCAACAGTAAGCTAGTACTTTTGTTTGTAAGAGAAAACCCTTAGAAAATAAAGACATATCTACCACCTCTTAATATACCAAAGCCATACCCCCGAGACCTGAAAAGGGGACAAATTTAGGACAGATAGTTATAGGACCTAGAGCTATGGCAGATTATTTCGGGGTGAGATGATAGGACATGAATGTTTTGTAGTTTTGAGTTCCTCTATGCCATACAATGTTCATAAAAAGCAGAGGTTTAACTTCTGCAGAGTAAGGGAGATTGCTCTTAAGAGGGTTTAAATAATAAAAATTTAAACTAGGGAAGGATTTTAGAGATGATACAGTAACACTCTCATTCTGCTATTAAGGAAAAAGCACCAGAAAGAGAAAGTGAAATGCCCAAAGTGACACAACTCATTAGACCTGGGACTCTTGACGGTATTTAAACAGATGACGTTACTGCAGTGTTTCTCAAAGTGTGTTACACACACCACTGCTAATACAAGGGCAAACATTTTTAATTTATTCTTGCATACTTATTACTTAATTGGGAATGTGATACTAGATTTCCATTCACTGCATTATATCAAAAGTTCCTTTAACATAATTTTAAGTATAAAGAACATAATTTTAAGTATAAAAATGCCATTAAAAGAATATTAGATAGGGGCCAGCCTGCTGGTGTAATAGTAAAGTTTGCGTGCTCCTCTTCAGCAGCCTGGGGTTCACGGGTTCACATCCTGGGTTCAGACCTACACCATTCATGAAGCCCTGAAGCTGTGGCAGCAACCTACATACAAAATAGAGGAAGATTGGCAAAGATGTTAGTTCAGGGCCAATCTTGCTCACCAAAAAAAAAAAAAAATATATATATATATATAAAATAAATGTTACTATACTTGGTACGTGTTCAAGGCAAAAATCATGATGATGGTATGTGGTAGCTAAATTTTGAAAAACAATGTTAATGGAATTGACTAGAATAGTTCAGGGAATGAGATATTACTTCTACATTATTCTATATGGTTTATATTATTGAAACTTTAAATGTAGTTTTCAAAGAAGGATGGAGGAAAATAAGAAGCTTGCTATAGTGGAAGACACTGTGAAGTACTGCCTGTTCCTGATACCAGATGAACCACGAGATCCAGAAAAACACAAAGAGATTCTTCAAAAGTATATTGAGAGGATAATGATCCAGTTTGCACCTGTGCTGGTCCCCTATATCTGGCAGAATCAGTCTTTCAATCTCAAATATAAACCTGGGAAAAGTAAGGCTCTTTTACTTATTTTGATTTGATATGTGTGACTTTCAATGTCCTTCTGACAACAGTGATGATAATAGTCCATAGTTTATTCACTGTTTTCAGGAGATTTAGATCCTGAACTTTTTAGATTAGTGATGCTTGCCTATATTCGGTTAAGCCCTTAAACTTGAAAAAGAATTTTTTCAGTTCATATTGATGAAAACTAATAGTCATTGCCTTAGTGTATGTTCTCAACATTATTAAAACCTGGCTATTCTTTTGAACTTTAATTGCTTTGCTGTGCTATGATCTATCTAGGTATCTATACTAAAGAGATTCAGGCATCTGGCTTCCTTAACCATAGTTCCTTTAGCTGTTACTCTGTATTCCTCACTCTTGATAATGTGTGTAGTAGGCTGCCTTGTTTCATATAGTTGTTTGGTGGGGTTCTAAGAATAGCTCTTCCTGACTTATAAAGAGAAATAATTGGTCTTTATGACCATTATTTGTCACTCAGAAGCATTTTGAGGTTTCTTCACTGCTTCCCTGTGTTGTTGGTGCTTGAGATCTAACCTCTGGCCAAATATGGCACTTTGTCCTATCATTTCTTATAGTTTTACTAAAATGAATCATGGATGGGTGACCAAGGCCCAACTCTTGCAGTGACTTGTGTGGGGTCTTGTTTCAGATCAGGAGTCTGACATCTTGTGATACCATCAAGCTGGCTCTCAATCTAGTTCTTATCTGTTATCTTTTGGCTAGCAGTTGCCAAATGTGTTCCCTACTGTTAATTTTATTGAGCTCCTGCTCACTGAAACGTGATATTTAGTGGCAAGAACACTGTCACATTAGCACAGCACATCCAAAACCAACTCCTTATCTTTTTTCTGGAAATTCATTTTTGTCCAGTGTTTTCTCATTTTGCTTAATGGCATTGCTATCCACGTAGTTATCCAAGCTTGTTAGTAATTCAAAATGATACACAACTCTTCACCTCACCATGTTCAGTCAGGCACTAAATCCTAGTGTGGTTACTCCTAAAATATGCCCCTTCTCTACATCTGTTTGGCTATAGTCTAGGCCCTCTTTATCTCTTCACCTGGAAGACTACAGTAGCCCCCTAACTAACCTTTCCGGTTCCACTGTCTCCAGTTTCTCACACTGTTGCCAGTTACCTTTGTAAAGTACAAATTCAATCACTTCACTCTCCTGCCTACTATCCTTTAACAGTTCCCCATTGCCTCTGGATGAAGTTCAAATTGAAGTTTAATACATAAGGTAGATAAAAATAGACACTCTTAATTGGACCTTCTCTAGTTGAAAAAACTTGGGAGAGCTGGGGTGGGAGAAGAAGAGTTGGTTGGGCTGGTCTTCCCACTTGCGTTTTTTCTTTGCCGTGGCATCTCTTGAAACACTCCACAATGCACTTGTTTGATCTTCATTCTATTAATGTGGTGTATTATATTGATGGATTTTTGTGTGTCAAACCATCTGTGCATTCCAGGAATAAATCCCACTTGGCCATGGTGTACAATCCTTTTAATGTGTTGTTGAATTTACTTTGCTAGTATTTTGTAAAGGATTTCTGTATCAATATTAATCAAGGGTATTGGTCTATAGTTTTCTTGTATTATCTTTGTCTGGCTTTAGTGTTAGGTGCTGGCCTCATAAAATGAGTTTAAGTGTATTCCCTCCTCTTCAATTTTTTGTAAGAGTTTGAGGAGGATGGATTTTAATTCTTCTTTAAATGTTTGGTAGAATTCTCCAGTAAACTAATCTGGCCTTGGGCTTTTCTTTGTTGGGAAGTCTTTGATTACTAATTCAATTTCCTGCACGTTAAGGATCTGTTCAGATTTTCTATTTCTTCACAATCCAGTCCTGATAACATTGTGTGTTTCTAGGAATTGACCCATTGCTTCCAGGTCATCCAATCTGTTGGTGTACAATTGCTCATAGTGTTCCCTTACAGTGTTTTTTTATTTCTGTGGCATTGGTTGTAATATCCCCTTTCATTTCTGATCTTAGTTATTTTAATCTTCTCTCTCTTTTTTCTTTTAATCTAACTAATGTTTTGTCAGTTTTGTTGATTTTATAAACAAACCAACTCAGTTTAATTGATGTTTTTCTATTCTCTATTTCATTTATCTCTGCTCTACTCTTCATTATTTCCTTCCTTCTGCTAGCTTTGGTTTAGTTTATTATTCTTTTTCTAATTCCTTAAGGTTTAAAGTTAGGTTGTTGATTTGAGATCTTTTATAGTTATAAACTTCCTCTTAGTACTGCTTTTGCTGCATCCCATAAGTTTCAGTATGTTGTGTTTTTGTTTTCATTTGTCTCAAGATATTTTCTATTTCCCCTTGTGATTCCTTTTTTGATCCATTGGTTGTTTAAGAGTGTGTTTTTTAAGTCTACATATTTTTGGATAATGCACTTATTTGAAAATTTCTGCTCCATCTATATCTACCTTCCTAATATTCCCAGAACACTCCATTGTCTGTTATGCCCCTTTGCCTTTGCTGTTCTCTCTTTCTGGAAAGCCTGCTTCTGGTCATTCCTCCAGATGAGCATAGTTCAGATATCACATCCTTTATGCTCACATAGCCCTCAATGCATGCATGCCTCTGTTCATCATCTTGTTTTGAGATGGCTTGGTTGTCTAGACCCTCAGCTCCTCAAGAGTAGGCTTCTTGTATCTTGTTCAGGATTGCAACCCCAGCTCCCAGTATAGTACCTGGAGCATAGGCAGTCAATGAATGTTTGATTGAATGATTACTTATATTTTTATTTGCACTGACAAATTTATTTGGTTACATGATTGCTTTTCTCTTGTTTTTAGGAGATGTTCCTGCTCATATGTTTGGCGTGACAAAGTTTGGGGATAACATTGAGGATGAATGGTTTATTGTTTATGTAGTAAAGCAAATTACAAAGGAATTTCCAGAGTTAGTAGCAAGGTATTATAGTTACTTTAATAATTCTAAAGGAATTCTATTATTGAAACTGACCATATTTTTATCTATTTAGTAACTTTTTTTCTGTAGTCTGGTGGAAATTTTACAAATTTGGGACATAAATTTTAAAGTGTCTTCTGTGTTTTCTTCCTTTTCTCTTGAAATCAGTGAACAATTCTGTAAAAAGTAAAGTAGATAACACTGCATTCTAATTCCATTTTTAAAATGGGAACTGATAGTTCTCTGTAATTACCAAGTTATGCCAGTAGAGGACATTTCACCCATTTACCCCATGTCCTAGTTTTCCCCTTCAGTCCCCAAATTCTGATCTTCTTCTACCCACCCAGCCTCTTTCCCAGAAGAACAAAAAGCAAAAATCACCAACTTTGAAAACTTATTATTATATTGAAATTTCAAACATACAGAAAAGTAGAGGGAATGAACTCCCACGTATCTGTCATCCAGCTTCAACAGTTACCAAGCCGTGGTCATTCCTTTTTCATCTCCACCCTTCCTGTACTCCCCATCACACAGCAAGATTGTTTTAAAGCAAATCTCCAATTCTACGCCATTTGATTTTTAAGTACTTCAGGATGTAAACCTAAGAGATAAGAACTCTTATTTTAAACACTGTTGTTACCACATCTAAAAATAATTAGCAGTAATTTCTTAATAAATGATAGAATTTTAAATGAACAAACACAAAAATGGTAGTTTCTGTCTTTACAAGGATAATAAAGAGGGGGCAATACATTTCATCTGTGGATTCTGATGTTTATATAATGATGGTTAATAGGCATCTTCTGTCTTGTCAGTATTTTAGAAAACCAATAGAAAAAGAAAAAAGGTCTTCCTCTATGTCTTTGCCATATTAATATTCATAAGGTAGAGCTCTAACCATTTTATTATCCTGCTCTAAAACCTTTCCTTCTTTTTGTTTATAAAACTAAGCTCATTCTCACTGAGTTTGCCAACATTTAAAGCTCTTCAAAAAATGAGTTAACTGTGCTTTTCTAGTCTTGTTCTCTACTAGGTGTCATTCTCCAAATATCTACCTTAAGTTGCCACGCCCTCTCCCAAGAACATCTCTGCTTTTCTCACTATATCTCCACCCATTAAAAGTGAAAAAACCTAGAACAGTATATATATTATGTTACTTTTGTGTGACAAGAGGAGAAAATAAGAATTTCTATTTCTATTAGCTAGATTATGCGTAAGCAAACTCTAGAAGAATAATAAGAAATAATAGTGGAAGGGTAGGAGTTGGGCGTATAGGGACAAAAGTAGGAAGGAGACTTTCATTGTGTAACTTTTTATGTATTTTTTAAAAGTTTTAACCATGTAACTGTATTACCTATTCAGAAATTTAAATTTTAAAGTGATACAAATGAGGCAAAACAAAATTATCTTTCAACGCCCAAATAATACCTCCTCCAGAAAGGCTTTCCTAATCTAGGCTATATGAGATTTTTTTTCTTTTGAAACCCTATAGTACTTTGTACAATTTTCGTGTTTTTGTCTACTGTTATTTATATACTTATTTTCTCTCCTTATCTCCCTCCAACTCCTCCTTACAATCTTATAGTCTCCTTCAGTGCTTAATGGTATCTTAAACATTTTGCTTTATTATAGCAATCTACACGTGGTACGTACTCAGATATTTACTAAGATGAAGGAAAAAATGTACTAGAATAAATATGTTTTGATGATTAGCAAATATGTGCTTTTTGAATACAAAATTGGAACTTCCTTTGTATTAGGATTGAAGACAATGATGGTGAATTCTTGTTAATTGAAGCTGCTGACTTTCTCCCTAAATGGTTGGATCCTGATAATAGTACCAATAGGGTAAGTATACCCAGGTTTGGAAAATTTACAGAGACGAAATCAGCTTGCAGCATTTTTCATATGTACCTAGAGTTTGTCAGTTTCTAGTATGAAAATTAGAATGTGTCATTTTACAGGTGTTTTTCCACCATGGGGAGTTGTGCATTATTCCTGCACCAAGAAAACGTGGAGCAGCATCCTGGTTGCCCACCACACCCCCAACAATCCCACAAGCATTGAATATAATCTCAACACACTCAGAAAAAATTTTAGCTTCAGAATCCATACGAGCTGCTGTGAATAGGCGCATCAGAGGGTAAGAAAAGTAACACTTTCATTGCTGGTCAAGGAGCCTTTTAATTTAGTGCAGCTCAAGTCTTTCATTGAATGTAGAATTTCTTTCACCTAGATTAATGCTAATTTTCTTTTTTTTTGCTGAGGAAAGTTCACCCTGAGCTAACATCTGTGCCAATTTTCCTCTATTGTGTATGTGGATTGCCTCCACAGCATGGCTGCTGATGAGTGGTGTAGGTCCTCGCCTGGGAACCAAACTCAGGCCACTGAAGCAGAGTGCACCCAACTTAACCACTAGGCTGTGGGGCCGGTCCTGATTAGTGCTGATTCTCGTTCTCGCTTCATCCTTTGTGAAATTGACTAACAAATTAAACTTATGTACTTTAAAATAAACAGATATAACTTTTAATTCTCATTCAAAAGTGTTATCTAGTATTTTTGCATTTATTTACCTTAGATATTGTGGCTAAGTATTATCTGTATCCATAGATAAAAATTTTGAAATCTTTAGAAATGAAAACCTAAGGGAGCACAGTGTGCTCAGGATTTTTCTGTGGAATTCTTTGACCTATGTGGAACACTGTAGGCTCTATTTAGAAGAGAAGGCCTTTTTAGCCTAATAACATATTAGTTCAGCCATTTAAATCTGAGTATCTATGAAATGTTTATCACCATTCAGGTCTTAACAATATTAAAAATCTCTTTTGGCTTTATTTCAGTGTACTTTGTACCATTTTTTAGAAGAATAATCTCTGATTTTATTTTTCGTTCCAAAGTATTAGTGTTTTCGTGTTTTTTATTGAACCGTGTTTAATCCCTTTTCTTTATTTTCCATCTCTTCCCACTTTCTCTCTTTCACTCTCTTCTTTCTTGCAGTCTTCAGTGTATACAGTATCTTTATTTTCACCTCTCTTGTCACTCTCTACATTCTCACTCTTCGTAAGCCAAGACGAGATAAGATGTTAAGGGGAAAATAAATGGTATAGGAATTGTATGTATTTACACATCATAAAATAAAAGTAATTATGTTATATCTCATAGATACCCAGAAAAAATTCAAGCCTCCCTTCATCAAGCACACTGCTTCCTTCCAGCTGGCATTGTAGCAGTGCTAAAGCAGCGCCCCAGATTGGTGGCTGCAGGAGTCCAGGCATTTTACCTACGGGACCCTGTTGACCTGCGAGCCTGTCGTATTTTCAAGATATTCTTGCCTGAAACACGAATAATGACATCAGTAAGACATCTCTCGGTCATTTAGTTTCTGTTACTGGAAAGAGAGTTGAACTTTATTTTAATTGTTCACTAGAAAAAATTGGAAATAACAGATTTCCTTATAGCAAGTTAATATACTTTTTTCTTTTTTCTTTTCTCCCATCCAGTGGAGGAAGATTTCAAGAGACCTGACTCTCTATTTTATATCTTAATATTTCCTAGCTATTTCTGACTGTATTTTCCCTTTTTGAGAATTACTTCCTTAACAATAAAACATTTCATTTCTTCCAGAGAGTTAAGAATTATTTTTTATTTTCTACCCACCAAAATTGCCGTGTGATGTAACTAATGATAAAAAATTCCATTAGTGATAATTAAAAAGTAGGCAGTGAAGGTAAATTTTATGGTATGTGAATTATATCTCAATAAAGCTATTCCTAAAAAATGTAGGCAGTGAATAGGTTGGATCTTTTCATTTCATATGAATATGAAGCTCGTGCATGAAGTTATTGTTATTAACTATGAAATGATATTCAAATTTCTAATTTCTGGAAAAGACTCATGAATTTTTGTGTCCCAATGTCCAGGTCACTTTCACTAAATGTCTGTATGCACAGTTGGTGCAGCAAAGGTTTGTGCCAGACCGGCGGAGTGGATACAAGCTGCCTCCTCCATCTCATCCCCAATACCGAGCCCATGAATTGGGCATGAAGTTGGTAATGTTGAACCAGAAAATTTTATTTCTTGCTTTATGTAAGAGGGCTCTTAACAGAATAATGGCACAACATAGAAAGTCTAGAAATATACCCTGTTTACATGAGAATGTAGTAAAATGTGGCATTTCAAATAAGAAGGAAAAATAGATTATTTAGTAAATGATGATAGAACAACTGTGTAAGCATCTGAAAAATTAAAGTGGATTCCCTCACACCTTTACCAAAATAAATTCCAGTTGGACCAAATATTTAAATGAAGAAATTGAAACCATAAAATCTGAAAGAAAACACAGGAGGAGTTTTGAATATCTGAGTAGGAAAGGCCTTTCTAAGCATGACTTGAAACCAAAAGCTATGAAAGAAAATATGGATAAATTTGATTATGTAAAAATTAAGCATTTCTATGTGGGAAAGAAAAACCCCATAAAGTCAAAAGATAGTAAATCTGGAGAAATATTATATTTGCAATTTAAATGACAAAGAGCTTATTTCTCTAATATATAGTATTCTTACAAGTCAATATGAAAGAAAGAATACTAATGAATTAATAAAAAAATGTTCAGGGACCATAAACAGGAAGTCCACAGAAAAGGAAATATAAATGATTTTTAATTTAAATGTATGAAAAATGTTAACCACTGCTCATAATAAAAGAAATGCAATTTAAAGCTACAAAATAGTGTTTTTTAACCATTTAATTGGCAGATATCCAAAAGTTTGATAGTATGTACTGGATTGGTGAAAATATATAGAGAAAAAGATACTTTCAAACATTATTGATAGGAATATAAATTGATTCAGTCTCTTAGAACAATTTTTCAATATCCATCAGCATTTAAAATGCAAACTCTTCTGCTTTGCATTTTCACTTCTAGAAATTTATCCTCCATATATTTTACATGTGCACAAAGACGTAGGAGGATACCTGTGACGGCATTGTTTGTAGCAGCAAAAGATTGGAAACTACTTAAATGTCTATTAGGAGGAGAGTAGCTAGATAAATTATGGTTTATCCAAGAAGTGAGATTGATAAATTTATATGTGCTCATATGAAATGATATCCAAGTAATATGACTAAGTGAAAAACCAAGGTTCAGAGTAGTGTGTATGTTGCCATGGAGCGACAAAAGGGATGGAGTAAGAGGATATACATACACAGACATACACATATCTGCTTGAGTGCGTAGTTTAATTATGAAAGGATATGCAAGAAACTGATAACAGTAATTTCCTCTAGTGTGATCAGGGAAGCGCCTTGTTTGAAAGATTTGCTGTGTGCATTTATTATGTATATTTTTTGTTTTAATTTTATTGAGGTCATAATCATTTATAACATTGTGAAATTTCAGTTGTACATTATTATTTGTCACTCACCATATAAATGTGCCCTTTACCCCTTATGCCCACCCCCCAACTCCCTTCCCCTCTAGTAACCACTAATCTATTCTCTTTATCCATGTGTTAGTTTATCTTCCACATATGAGTAAAATCATACAGTGTTTGTCTTTCTCTGTCTGGCTTATTTCGCTTGACATAATACCCTCAAAGACCATCCATGTTGTTGCAATGGGGCGATTTTGTCTTTCTTATGGCTGAATGGTCTTCCATTGTATGCATGTACCACATCATCTTTATCCATTCATTAGTCAATGGGCACTTGGGTTGCTTCCACATCTTGGCTATTGTGAATAATGCTGCAGTGAACATAGGGGTGCATAACTTTCTTTGTATTGTTGATTTCAAGTCCTTTGGATAGATACACAGTGGTAGGATAGCTGGTCATACGGTATTTCTATTTTTAATTTTTTGAGAAATCTGCATACTGTTTTCTGTAGTGGCTGCACCAGTTTGCATTCCCTCAAGCAGTATACAAGGGTTCCCCTTTCTCCATATCCTCTCCAACATTTGTTATTTTTTCTCTTGGTGATTTTAGCCATTCTAACGGGTGTAAGGTGATATCTTGGTGTAGTTTTGATTTGCATTTCCCTGATGATTAGTGATGTTGAACATCTTTTCATGTGCCTATTGGCCATCTGTCTATTGTCTTTGGAAAAATTTCTGTTCATATCCTCTGCCCATTTTTGGATCAGGTTTTTTGTTTTTTGTTGTTGAGTTATGTGAGTTCTTTACATATTTTGGAGGTTAACCCTTTGTTGGATATATTATTTGAAAATATTTTCTCCCAGTTGGTGGGTTGTCTTTTCATTTTGTTCCTGGGTTCCTTTGCCTTGCAGAAGCTCATTAGTCTCATGAAGTCCCACTTGTTTATTTTCTCTTTTGTTTTCCTTGTCCAAGTAGACATGGTATTCAAAAGATGCTTCTAAGACCAATGTCAGAGAGTGTACTGCCTGTATTTTCTTCTAAGAGTTTTATGGTTTCAGGTCTTACCTTCAAGTCTTTGATCCATTTTGAGTTAATTTTTATGTATAGCAAAAGATAATAGTCTGCTTTCATTCTTTTGCAGGTGGCTGTCCAGTTTTCCCAACACCATTTATTGAAGAGACTTTCCTTTTTCCATTATATGTTCTTGGCTCTTTTATCAGAGATTAGCTGTCCGTATAGATGTGTGGTTTTATTTCTGGGCTTTCAATTCTGTTCCATTGGTCTGTGTGTCTGTTTTTGTGCCAGTACCATGCTATTTTGATTACCATAGCTTTGTAGTATATTTCAAAATCAGGGATTGTGATGCCTCCAGCTTTGTTCTTTTTTCTCAGGATTGTTTTAGCTATTTAGGGTCTTTTGTTGCCCCATATGAATTTTAGGATTCTTTGTTCTATTTCTGTGAAGAATGTCATTGGGATTCTGATTGGGATTGCATTGAATCTGTAGATTGTTTGAGGTAATACGGACATTTTAACTATATTTGTTCTTCCAATCCATGTGTGTGGAATATCTTTCCATTTCTTTATGTCATCATCAATTTCTTTCGATAGTATCTTATAGTTTTCATTGTAAAGGTCTTTCACCTCCTTGGTTAAATTTCTTCCCAGATATTTTATTATTTTTGTTGCAATTGTAAATGAGACTGTATTCTTGAGTTCTCTTTCTGTTAGTTCCTTATTGGAATATAGAAATGCAACTGATTTTTGTAGGTTGACTTTGTATCCTGCAACTTTTCAGTAGTTGATTATTTCTAATAGTTTTCCGATGGATTCTTTAGGGTTTTCTATATATAAAATCATGTCATCTGCAAACAGTGAAGTTTCACTTCTTCCTTGCCTATTTGGATTCCTTTTATTTCTTTTTTTGCGTAATTTCTCCAGTACTATGTTGAATAAGAGTGGCAAGAGTGGGCAGCCTTGTCTTGTTCCTGTTCTGAGAGGGATGGCCTTCAGTTTTGCCCCATTGAGTGTGATGTTGGCTGTGGGTTTGTCATAAAAGGCCTTTATTATGTTGAGGAACTTTCCTTCTATACCCATTTTGTTGAGAGTTTTTATCATAAATGGATGTTGGATCTTGTCAAATGCTTTCTCTGTGTCTATTGGCAGTATCATATGGTTTTTATTCCTCGTTTTGTTAATGTGGTCTATCACATTGATTGATTTGTGGATGTTGAACCGTCCCTGGTATAAATCCCACTTGATGATGGTGTATGACCCTTTTAATGTATTGTTGTATTCAGTTTGCCAATATTTCTTGAGGATTTTTGCATCTATCTTCGTCAGCGATATTGGCCTGTAATTTTCCTTCTTTGTGTTGTCCATGTCTGGCTTTGGGATCACGGTGATGTTGGCCTTGTAAAATGTGTTAGGAAGTGGTCTGTCTTCTTCAACTTTTTGAAATAGTTTGAGAAGGATAGGTATTAAATCTTCTTTAAATATTTGGTAGAATTCTCCAGAGAAGCCATCTGGTCCTGGACTTTTATTTTTTGGTAGGTTTGTGATTACTGTTTCATTCTCTTTACTTATGATTGGTCTATTCAGATTCTCTATTTCTTCTTGGTTCAGTTGTAGGAGGTTGTGTGAGTCTAAGAGTTTATCTATTTCTTCTAGATTGTCCAATTTGTTGGCATATAGTTTTCATAATATTCTTTTAAAATCCTTAGTATTTTTGTGGTATCTGTTGTAATTTCTCCTCTTTCATTTCTATTTTTATTTATTTGAGCCTCCTCTCTTTTGTTCTTAGTGAGTCTGGCTAAGGGCTTGTCAATTTTGTTTATCTTCTCAAAGAACTAACTCTTAGTTTCATTGATGCTTTGTACTGGGTACTTTTGTTTCAATTCGTTTATTTCGGCTCTCATTTTTATTAGTTTCCTCCTTCTGCTGACTTTGGGCTTTGCTTGTTCTTCTTTTTCTAATTCTGTTAGGTGTAGTATAGGATTACTTATTTGAGATTTTTCTTGTTTGTTAAGGTGGGCCTGTATTGCTATGAATTTCCCTTTTAGGACCGCTTTGCTGCATCCCATATGAGTTGGTATAGTGTATTTTCATTTTTTTATGTCTCCAGATATTTTTTTATTTTCATCTTTAATTTCTTCAATGATCCATTGATTATTCAGTAGCATATTTTTTAGTCTCCACATATTTATGACTTTCCCAGCTTTTTTCTTGTAGTTGATTTCTAGTTTCATAGCATTATGGTTGGAAAAGATGATTGATATGATTTCAATCTTCCTAAATTTATTGAGGCTTGCCTTGTTTCCCAACATATGGTCTTTCTTTAAGAATGTTCCATGTGCACTTGAGAAGGATGTGTTTTTGATGGAGTGTTCTATATATATCTTTTAAGTCCATGTGGTCTGATTTTTCGTTTAATTCTACTGTTTCCTTGTTGACTTTCTGTCTGGATGATCTATCCATTGATGTAAGTGGGGTGTTAATGTTGCCTGCTATTGTTGTGTTGTTGTTAATATCTCCTTTTAGGTTTGTTAATAGTTGCTTTGGTGTTCTGTGTTGGGTGCTATATATTTATAAGTGTTATGTCTTCTTGGTGGAGTGTTACTTTTATCATTATATACTGCCCCTCTGGTGTTCTGGCTTGATGAAGACACCCTTGCAATAGCTTAGCCTCCTCTGTGTGGTTTCCCATGGGCTATGAGGGAACTTGGAGACCAAAGGCGTTCTGCGGAGAGCCACCCTCCCCTGTCTTTTCTCAGAGCTACACCTTGTCCTACACCCTGGGTTGCTGCCAGGGAGGGAGAGAAGATCCCCCTTACCTCCTTCTACTTCCTCCCCAGGGGCCCAGCACCTCCATCTTCAGACATATGGTTGCATGGGTCTCTCAGATGTCTTTAGTGTTGTGTGAATGTCCTCTGTTGGTTTATGAATGTCCTTTTCTTGTATCTTAGTGGGGAGAGTCTAGTGGGAAGAACTCAGTCTGCCCTGATGCTGACATCAGCTCTTTTATTATATTTTTTAATGAAAGGACTCTTAAAATTAAATGACGTCCTCCCTTTACTGTGTCTGAGATCATGCTCAATTCATTTATAATTTCTATTAGACAAGAAAACTTTTACAAGCCTTTTTTTTTTTTTTTTTTTTTTTTGCTGAGGAAGATTGGCCCTGAGCTAACATCTGTGCCAGTCCTCCTCTATTTTGTATGTGGGTTGCCACCACAGCTTGGCCACTGATGAGTGGTGTAGGTCCACGCCCGGGCCTCTGAAGAGGAATGCACTAAACTTAACCACTAGGCCACAGGGCTGGCCCTTTGCAAGCCTTTTTTAAGCAAACAAGGCATAAGTTTAAATTTCTGGTTTTATAATCAGCAAGAACAGACATCTCTTTTGACGAGAACAGGCATCTTTGTTTTGTATTATTTGCTGTCCCTTTAAAATTTGTAATAATCTGTAGAGATTGAGAACCTTGGGAATAAATGCAGATTTTTCATAAAATTCAAAGTGTTATAAATGTCCACATGCCCATGTGTCTGTTCACCTAGTTCTTGAGTGTGGCTAGATGGAAAGTAACCTAATACTAAAAATTCTGTCTATTCCATGTAGGCTCATGGATTTGAGATCTTATGCTCCAAATGTAGCCCACATTTTTCTGACTCCAAGAAATCCCTCATGACTAACTCACCACTCTGGGCTGGCTTCCTTGAAAGTCTAAAAAAGAATGACTATTTTAAGGTAGGACTTGCAATGCATTTTTAAAATTGTACAATCTGGGGAAAAGTCAAGCCAGAGATTTAAGGTCCTATGGTTCACATTGAATGTGTAACATAAATATAGGAGCTAGAGTTAAAAGGGACCATTCTAAATGGTAATGAGGATGTGTCTTTGAACTATTTCTAGTATTTTAGAAAGAGTAATGACATTTATATAAAGTGATAAAGTTATTTGTATTAGATGAACAACTTGCACAAATCTGTAAAGCAACCATGAAGATACCAAATAGAAAAATTATCAAAGACATAGATTAAAAAATTACAAAATGACAACTAGTAAATTTCTCTTAAAATCTTCACTCTCAGAAGTAGTAAAGATATACATATGAACACAATAATAAGGACTGTTTTTCATGTATGTAAAAAAGGATATGAATGATATTCAGTGCTGTTGAGAGTATAGTGAAATTAATACTCCTATACATTGCTGATTGTAAATTGGTAGAACCTTAACTGGAATATAATTTGGTAGTATGTTCCAAGAGCTGTAGAAAGGTTCAAACTCAGAGCCTTCACTTTGAATAATCTATTTTAAGGAAACATCCAAGAAGTAGAAAAGTCTATAAGAATAGGATGATTATAAAGACAGTGTAGCAATATGGAAAAGTGCTTATAGTATATTTTTTAAAGAATGTAAAATAGTAAGTATGAATGCCACTATAAACATGTAGGTGATAAACAGAAATCCTATCAAGATAGGATTGTGCTGTTTTTTTGGTTCTATTTGTACTTTGTTTTATAAATTAATTACCAGTTAATCAATTATTTCTTAATAACTAATTAAAATAATAGGAAATGGTAGAAAACCTTCCAAATTGGAAAGAGACCCTTAATGGTGAAAAGGATTAAAAACATCTGCATCTAACTTAGTCCCCTTGTTTGAAAAAACTAGAGCCCAAACAGGTACATTAATGACAAAACAGGGACTAGGACTCAGGCCTCATGATTCCTGAACAATATATTTTATCATACACTGTCTCCCTGAAAGTTGCTGTTGAGCAGGTTATTTTAATGACATTTTATATTTTAATGACATTATTTTCTATTTAATGACATATATTTTAATGACATTTAATGTCATTTTCATGACAGCATATAAATAATGTTCTGATAGGCCATTATTATTTTTTTAGGGACTGATAGAAGGTTCTGCTCAGTACCAGGAAAGGCTAGAAATGGCAAAGAACTACTTTCAATTCTCAGTAAACCAGCCAGAAAGGTGAGTTTATCACTACCTAAAAATGCAGCAGAGTGGTAACTTGTCAGAAGTTAAGTGGTAACTTGTGTTGAGATAATTGCAGAAATTGGAGTTTCCATATTTAAACAGTTAATGGCAAGGATCATGACTACCGAAGGGGCTGAGGTTGAGGGAGAGGAGGTGTGGCTACAGAAGATCGTTGACACTGGCAGCTATCATCATCATCAAACAGCTAACATTTATTGAGTACTTACAGAGTGTAGGCCACTTTAACTCGTTTAATCTCCCTTACAGCCCTATGAAATAAGTATGATTATTATTGTTCGAAATTTACAGCTGCGAAGCTGAGGCCAGGAGAGATTATATAATTTGCCAAAGGTCACACAGCTAATATGTGACAGACCTAGGATTTGAACTCAGGCAGTTTGGTATTGAGCCATGTGCTTAATTCCTATAGCAGTTCTGGGCTGTGTTTAGCTATTTTAGGTGAGTCTGAAATAGAGGATGAGGCAGGCATTCAGCTTCCACATCAAATCATCCTAACCCACCATTCATTTCCTGGGGGACAAAAAAAGCGAACACAGGGTTGGAAGAAAATGGCACCCCTTTAAAATTTAAGAAAGTTGAGTTTCAGTTCTGGTAATGGCGGAGTAGCATGTCAGACCCTACTGATAGCAATTATAAAGCCTGGACAGAATATAAAGAACAATTATTTGAAGACACTATAGAACAACAAAAGCAGACAAAAGTTGGAGGGAATAAGACCCTTGAAAGAAGAAAATCGCAATTGATGAGGTCTCCATTTATCTGACTTGTCCCGAAGGCATTTCCTAGTCAGTGTGGTGTGAGGAAAATAGAGCCCAAGCAGAAAGTCTTACTGAGCTGAGGAATCAAAGGTTAGAATTTGAGTATTAGAAAAAGATTCAATTTATGTTTGCAAAATTGAATTCGAGATACTTAAAGCTATTAAATAACATGAAAGAAATAGCTTTGTGTGTATTATGGTTAAAAGGTCCTAAGTTGTGTGTGAGTGTGTTTTTTGTTTTGTTGTTGGGCTCTTTTTTTTAGTCAAACTAATCTGGTTTTGAACCCCAGTCATTTTGCCAACATCTCAAACACCACATATTTGTGTAATCAACGTTCTTTGAAGACTGCATGTAGCAAAGTTGATGCTGAAAGAACTCTAAGCTCAGTTGTCTGTGAGATGGTAATGACTTTACAGCAATCCTTCCTCTTTCATAAGTGTCTAGGGGTGCCGTTGTCCCATTGCCGTCAGTTTTACGGCAGTAATTGGTGGAAAAGAGGATGCCTTCTTAGGATATCATTTAAAAAAACTTGGGAAAGAGAGTCAGGAGAGTGAAGCAGGTGGTTAGGGGTCCCCTCATAGTTAGGGGACTCTCCCCCAGATGATTCCAGTCTGCCTCTAGGAGGCCACTCCTCTATTCGGGAGTGTTACTTTACAGTCTTGGATTGAAGAGAAGTTAAGAAACTAGAGAGACTCATATGTAGGAGAATTAGGGCTCCTCCCACAAAATAAGATAGATTGACAGTTCTTCTTTATAAATAATGAAGTTTGTTACTATTATAAAAGTAGCATATTCATTCATTATAGCAAATACAGAAAGATGGAAGAAGGAAACAATTTATACCATAGTCAAACACTGTAATTATTCTGATCTACTGCCTTTCAGGATTTTTTTTCCCCTATAGCCAGTTGATTTTTAACAAGGTTTTATATTATATAGAAATTTTGTATCCTGTCCATAATTTTTACTCATTATAATCTTACATTTTCCTATGACATTAAAAAGTCTTTATAAGCATAATTTTAAATAGCTGCTCAGCATTTCAGTAAATGTATGCACCATGATTTACTCAGCATTTTTACTATTGGCAAAAAAATTGCAGATAGCTTAAATGTCCAACATTTTAATTAGTCTTACAGGAGAGACTCTCAATCCCTAAACCAGGATAATTTCTAAACAGTTTAAACTCACATCTCCTTCCAGACCTATTCTTGAATTCTCAGTGTCTCTTTGTTTTTGTTTAACAGCTGAATTAATATCATAGACTGTTTCTACTGTCTTTTAATAGTATCACCATCCTCCTTATCACCCAGACCTCCTGGCTCTCCTTGGGTCCAGTCCCTAGATCCGCTTATTATTATCTTGCGTCTTGCATTATTCTTTCTCACTGCCCAGCTACTCTAGTTACTTATTTCTTGAACTATAGCAATACCTAAACTTGTTTCTCAACCTCTAGTGACTCTTTGCTTCCAATTCAACCATTAGAGCCGGGAGAATCTGCTTGCAGCATGGCCTTAATCATGTCACTCCTGTCTCCTAAAAATTATTAGAGATTGTCATACTGAAAAATTATAATCTAAGTGTCCATCAATAGTAGATAAATGAATTTCAATGTATTTATGTGATAGACTGCTATCCACTGGTTAACCAGAGATTAGCTAAATATACATATATTTAATTCAGGATTTCTCAACCTTTCCACTGTTGACATTTTGGACCAGATAATTTGTTGTGGAGGACTGTCCTGTGAATTGTAGGATGTTTAGCAGCGTTTCTGGCATCTACACAGTAAATGCGGTAGGACTGCCCTCCTACCCACTAATTATGACAACGAAAAATGTGACCAGACACTGCCACATGTCCTCTGGGGGACAAAATTGTCCCCAGTTGAGAACCACTGATCTAAATTAATAGATTTAAAAAACATAATGTTGAGTGAAAAAAGCAAGTTATAGGGGCCAGCCCCGTGGCATAGTGATTAAGTTCATGTGCTCTGCTTTGGTGGCCTGGGGTTTGTGGGTTTGGATCCCAGGCGTGGACCTACACACTACTCTTCAAACCATGCTGTGGCAGCGTCCCAGATATAAAGTGGAGGAAGATTGGCACAGATGTTAGTTCAGGGCCAATCTTCCTCACCAAAGGGAGAAAAAAAAAAGTTGTAAATATGTACAATATGGATGCTATACATATATAATGTAAAAATACACAAAATGCCATATATTACTTATATATTCATTCATTCAGCAGATATTTATTGAGTATATTCTATGTGCCAGGACCTATTCCAGGCACTGGGGATACAATAAGTGAACCCAAAGTCTCCTGGCCCTTGTGGAGCTTACATGCTAGTATAAGAGAAAGACAGTAAACCGTTATGTGATGTCAGATGGTGATAAGTACTTTGAGGAAAAAGCAGTGTATGGGGAAAGAGAGATAGAGGCTGCTATTCTAGATAGGTTGATCAAGGAGGCCTTTCCAAGGAGGTTGTCTTTGAGAAGAGACCTGAATGAAATGAGGGAATGAAGTATTCAGGTACTTAGGGGAATAACATTCCAGGTAAAGAGAACAAACAGCAAATACAACATAGAAATACAGATAGACTCACAATCTCAGTGGCCCAGAAGGATACTTGTGAGAGCGGCCACCTCTGGGCAAAAGAGGAATGGATTGGAACTGATAGTGTTGGTCATCAAAGGAAACATTAGCTTTATCTATAATTTTTTTCAAAGTACATTCACATGTTACTAGTTTATTTTTGTGTTAAATGTATAAATGTAATATATTTAGACTAGAAGTAAATATAACAATATTATAATTCTGAGTGGTAGGGATATGGACATTTCTTATATTATCTTTTGGTCTTGTCTATATTATTTAAATCTCTTACAACAAAAATTAAAAATAACAAGCCATCAGTGATCACCCACTGCTTATTTCCTTGAGTCCAAACTTCTTAGCCATTTCAGGCTCACTGTGCTCTCATCCCGGTCCATTTGTTCAGCCTCATCTTTGACGCTTAAGCCAAGCTGAACGCCATTTGCCTTCTCAACATGTTCCTCACTTCCCTGCCTCCATACAAATGCGCATTTTTCCCCTTGCCTAAAATTTCTCTCCCCTCTATTACCTCCCCATTCTTTAAGGCTTAACTCAACTACTTCCATTATATCTTTTTTTTTTTTCCTGCTTCCTTTTTTTCCCAAATTCCCCCAGCACATAGTTGTGTATTTTTTAGTTGTAGGTCCTTCAAGTTGTGGTACATGGGACGGTGCCTCAACATGGTTTGACGAGTGGTGCCAGGTCTGCGCCCAGGATCCGAACCAGTGAAACCCTGGGCCGCAGGAAGCGGAGCATGTGAACTTAACCACTCGGCCACAGGGCTGGCCCCTATCTTTTTTTTTTTTTTTAACTTCTCTTCCCCCACCGCAATTAATGTGATTACCTTCTCCTATGACTCTCCGTAGCATTTGGTATTGCTATATGACTTTATGTTTTGTAATTTTTCATGATTATTTGTATATTTCTTTTTTCTCTCCTAGTAAGATTTACATAACATGGAATAGGGACAATTTCCTATTACCCACCTGATTTAGCAAGTTATGCAAATGTTTATTAAATGAATTTAAGTCTATTATGTAACTTGATTTGCTCCATTCTAAATAGTTCAGACAGGGTTTCATCAATTTATATAACAAGTCACATCAACATCGTAGAATAACTCACTCATCATGTAAATAATCTCTGTGCATATTTTGTCATCGGTTTATAGTAGCAGGAGCACAAAATAGCATCAAAATACTTGATTTCAAGCCTTTGCTCTGTCCAACTAAGTGACCTTACAAAAGTTATAAAACTTCACTGGGCTTTGGTTTTCTCGTCTGTAAAAGAGGATTATTACCTCTTCTTAATAGTAATTAGAGGACTAAAGAAAATATATTTAAAGTGCTAGCCTATCATAAAATACATGTGAGATTAATTTTGATTCATACCTTCCTCTGGGTTTTCTTTTCCTCTTAAATAAGATATGTATAAATTGAAAGAGTTGTACTAGATCAGCAGCTTCATAATGGTGTTCCATGGAACCTGCAGGAGAGCCACAGGGGGAGGCAGAATGGGTAGGTCTCTCAGCCTCCAGCCTCCATTTCAATCTAAGCAGTTTTTCTTTCTTCTTTTTTATCGGCTTTGTTGAGATATAATTGACAAAATTGTAAGATATTTAAAGTATATATCATAGTGATTTGATATACATTGTGAAAGGATTTCCACCATCTAGTTAATTAACACATCCGTCACCCTCACATATTTATCTTTCTTTTGGGGGTGGGGGGATCGGGTTAGAACATTTCCTACTCTCTTAGCAGATATCAATTACATAATACAGTGTTATCAACTATAGTCACCATGTTTTACATTAGATCCTTGGACTGTATTCACCTTACAGCTGAAAATTGGTACCCTTTTACCAACCTCTCCCTATTTCTCTCACCCCTTAGTCCCTAGCAACCACTTTTCTACTCTCTGTTTATATGAGTTTGACTTTTTTTTTAGATTTAACATATAAGTCATATTATGCAGTATTTGTCTTTCTCTGTCTGGCTTATTCCACTTAGCATAATGCCCTCAAGGTGCCTCCAATATGTCATTACAAATAGCAGGATTTCCTTCTTTCTCATGACTGAATAATATTCCATTGTATGTATATATCACATCTTTATCCGTTCATCTGTTGATGGACAGTTAGGTTGTTTCGATATCTTAACTATGGTGAATAATGCTGCAGTGAACATGAGAAGAGATAATCTCTTTGATATCCTATTTTCATATCTTTTGGACATATAACCAGAAGTGGGATTGCTGGGTTATATGGTTGCTGTGTTTTTCATTTTTTGAGGAACCTCCATACTAGTTTTCCATAATAGCTAGACCAATTTACATTCCCACCAACAGTGTACAAGGGTTCCCTTTCCTCCATATCCTCGCCAACGCTCCTCTCTTGTCTCTTTGATGATAGCCATTCTAACACCTCATTGTGATGTGATATCTTATTGTTGTTTTGATTGGCATTTCCCTAATGATTAGTGATGTTGAACACTTTTTCATGTACCTGTTGGCTGTTTGTATGTGTTCTTTAGAAAAATGTCTATTCAGTTCCTCTAGCTATTTTTTAATCAAATTGTTTGTTTTCTGCTTTGAGTCATATGAGTTCTTTATAAATTTTAGATATTAAGACCTTACCAGATATGTGGTTTGCAAATATTTTCTCCCATTCCATAGGTTGCATTTTCATTTTGTTGATGGTTTCCTTTGCTGTACAAAGCAGTTTTTCCTTGAGCTCTTTTATATTTTAGAGTTCCTGGTGAAATTTTATTTGAGAAAAAGGGATCTGAATCCTAAAACAAACGTTTAAAAACAAATTAGACTAGATAATCCCTTCCAACTTTAAAATACTATGTTTTTATGATTGTTATTCTGAGCTCTCTTATAAAAGAATACCATGTCTTATTTTTTATAGCTCTCTTGCTATGAGCCCAGGTGAAGAAATATTAACCTTGTTACAGACAATACCATTTGATATAGAAGAGCTTAAGAAAGAAGAAGCTAATCTTCCCCCAGAAGATGGTAAGTGGTGGACCAGGATAGAACAGAAGGGTTAGAAAGATTAAAACATTCCACTAAATCTCACAGGGTTCTGGCCCGAGAGTTCCTGTCATGTGAGTGTAGTATGGCAGTATCATGCTGTCTTCTTTTCAGATGACCAGTGGTTAGACCTCTCACCACATCAGCTGGACCAGCTACTGCAGGAAGCTGCTGGCAAAAAAGAACCAGAGCCCATTTCCAAGGGGGAGAAGGAGAACTATGACTTAACTCAAGTCTCAGAGAGCATGAGAGCTTTCATATCCAAAGTCTCAACCCACAAAGGAGCAGAGTTGCCTCGGTAATTTGTATTAAAATATAAATATCTAAATAGTTATAACCCAAATGTTGAAGTCATCCAGTCATTGCTAGTTCTACTCTTGTTTTTTTTTTTTTTAGTAAATGATTTGTATTGCTTTGTTTCCCTCTTTTGGTGCCTAGTGCCGTGATAACCTACTTATCTAGAGTCAGATTTCTAGTAACCTGATCCTCTGCCATCTTTAAAGTAAGCCAGAGAGACCACTCAGCGGATCTAAAAGCCATCCTCCCAGGGCTGTGCAGGGCAACCATGTACTTTACTCTTTAGATTTTTACTCAGAACCTTGTGGACTCTGAACATCTAGCTCTCAGCAATCTCAGACTTCTGGTCCCCCACCCACCAACTCAAAAGAGAGGGATAAAAGGGTTCATGATAAGAAGAAATAGTAACAGAAGAAATGGGAAGTTACGTTTGGCAAGTAATAGGAAAAAAAGGTGGATGGAAGTGTTGCTTGCATAGCAAATCTGTCTCTTTTTTTTTGAGGAAGATTAGCCCTAAGCTAACGTCTGCTGCCAGTCCTCCTCTTTTTGCTGAGGAAGACTGGCCCTGAGCTAATATCCGTGCCCATCTTCCTCTACTTTATATGTAGGATCCTTACCACAGCATGGCTTGCCCAGCATTGCCATGTGCCCACACAGGACCTGAACCGGCGAACCCCAGGCCGCCAAAGCAAAACGTGCACACTTAACCGCTGAACGACCGGGCCGGCCCCCCACAAATAGGTCTTTAGTGTTGATATTGTTGAGCTTCATGAGAAGATTAAATTTTATATTCAATATTCTCTCTTTAAGAAAGCAGGTTTAGGGGCCAGCACAGTGCTTAAGTTTGCATGCTCTTAAAAAAGAAAAGCAGGGATAAAGGAAGTTTGTTCTTACTTATTTTTAAAGATTTGGTTCCTAAAGAAATAGATTTTGTTTAAATTAACTTGGATAAATGATTTCTTTTGCTAATGCTAGATATATCTTGTGGGAGGTGGAGGGTGGGTAGGTCCCTATATCAGCATAAGTTAAATGTTCATAAACAAAGTGCAGTTTTGTTTTGTTTTTTTCCAGGAAGATTGGCTCTGAGCTAACTTCTGTTGCCAATCTGCCTCTTTCTGCTTGAGGATTGTCGCTGAGCAATCTTATGTTAACATCTATGTTAGCATCTATGCCAGTCTTTCTCTATTTTATGTGGGATGCCACTACAGCATGGCTTGAGGAACGCTGTGTAGATCTGCACCCAGGATCCAAACCTGCAAACCCCAGGCTGCTGAATCAGAGTGCACAAACTTAACCACTACGCCACTGGGCCGGCCCCAGCAATTTTTACTTTTATTTCATCAGTGTGTCCCGTTTCTGTTGCCCTGAAAGATCAGTAAGCATAAGGATTTTTTAAATTTAAACTACAATTTTATTTTCTGTGCTTCTTTTGAGAGTGTATCTCTGGTAGTGTTCCTAAGAATGGCACCACTTTAGAAAACGTTTCAGAGTTGTATTCAGGATAAATCGTCTTTTTCCTTTAATCTTGCAGAGAACCTTCTGAGGCTCCAATCACTTTTGATGCAGATTCTTTTCTTAATTATTTTGATAAGATTTTAGGTAAGTTACAGTGTGACGTTTATTTTCATTTTGAAACAGAAGTAGTATGGCTGTTGCTAGAGCACTGGAGCATTGGATTTCTCAGAAGTCAAGATACTGCTTTCTCTTCATGATTCTGAGTTGATTTCAACCATGGATTACTGCCCTATTGAGTGATTTTGCAGAGGATGCCTAACTCAGTGGCTGACATTGTAGCTGCTCATTAAATATTTGTTGAGTGAGTGAATGCTCTGTGGTTAGAGTTTTACCTTGTCTCCCATATTACGTTGTTTTTTCTCTTTTAGACTTAATTCACTTACACACTAGTAATAAAAAGACAAATAGCCCAATTAAAAAATCAACAAAAGATATAAACAGGCAGTGCCTCAAAGAAGAAATATAAAAAGTCAATAAATATTTTAAAATAGTTAACTGTTTCTAGTAAGCAAGTAAACACACAATAAAAATAAGGACTCTTTTTTTTGCCCATCATATTGGCAAAAGCTTAAAAGATTGATAATAACCAGTTTTCTCAAGGGTTGGGAAAATGAGCACTCTTCATACTGTGAGGGTAGAAGTGTAAGACATCTTTTCGCAGGGCAGTTTAGTACTCTAGAATGTTCATAACCTTTGCCTTAGCAATTTCACTTCCAGGAATTTACTCTATGAAAAATATATGTGCAAAGATGGTGATTGCAGCATTGGAGTAGCAAAAAATTGGAATATCCTAAATGTCCACCAAGAGAGAAATGGTTAAATAAGTCATAGTACATCCATATTATGAAATACTGTGCAGCTTTATTGAAGAATAAGTTCCATCTATAGGTTTTGACAGAGAAGGACCTCCAAGACATATAAATAAGTGGAAAAGCAAACTATAGTTCAATATGTTTTAAAAGAAAGCTATGTTTATATATGTATATGTACAGAACTGCATAGATAAAGGTCTGGATACCCACCAAACTGTTAAAAGATGGTTGACTCTGGGAAGAGTTAGATGTGAGACAATTCTGTATGTGGCTTGAATGTTTACATCAAAATGTATTCATGTATTATATAGTTTTTAAATTTTTAGGTAAAAAATTTTAATTAATTAAATTCACATTAAAAAAGAAAAAGGTGAATCTTTCAGCTCAGCCTGTGTACTTTTCTGCAAATACCTGCCAGCAACACCATTTTCTGGAAGGGATTTTTGTTAAGTAGTTTGCCTATGTATATTGATTTTTTTCTGCAGATAATATTCTAATTCTCTTGAGAGGTGTAATCACTCAAAAAAAAATTTACGAAGTGGCTCTTTCTGTGTTGGGGTCTGTGTAGGGCCAAGGCCTCATGAGTCAGACTCTGATGATCTGGATGAAGACGACTTTGAATGTTTAGAAAGTGATGATGACTTGGATCTTGAAACACAAGAGCCAGGGGAAGAAGCGTCTGTAAAAGGAACCCTTGATGATCTCCAGTCATACATGGCGCAAATGGACCAGGAACTGGCACATACCAGCGTCGGCAAGAGTTTCACTACCCAGAAGCAAATGGTATGTCTGTGTTTAACCTCTGTCTCCTTCTGAGTTTATTACAAAGGATAGCTAAAACCATATTTTATCTTAGTTTTTCTTTTCTTTTTTTTTTATTTGTGATAGGTTTTTTTTGTGATGAATTTGATTTTTTGATTTGAGATAAATAAGAATGTTAATTTTTTCCTAACTCTGGTAGGATGAAGGATTATTAACTTTATTTTCCTAAACATAAGCTTAATTATATTACTTATTCTATTATCTATGAGGATTTAAAATAAAAAGTCATATGATGTATTGATATTAGTATGTGGTTGCATACTACTACTAACAGCTTAAAGTGATTTTTAAAAAAGAGAAAGGATCTTAAATTTCCAAATAATTTGCAAGTCTTAGTAGTGTTTGTTTCATTTATTTCCCTTTTAGAGCCAAATGTAGAATTCATCTTCCACTCATGTTTTTATCCTAGTTTTTATACCAGCACTGTCTAATCCTAGACAGAGACATTATGGAAAGAGAATGGACTCTGGAGTCTCATGGATTAGGGTTGGAAATCCAGCTAAGCTATCCACTGTCAATGTAGCCATTAACCAATAATCTTCATTTCATAGAATTAACATGAGAACCAAATGAGATAATAGTAAAACCCATAATGGGCCCTTAATTAATGTATTTTCCTTGCTTTGATCATCTAAACCACATTTAAAACTATATTCACTACCAGTATTGCCAAAACCTAATAGAAACCACACATTAGATGTATCTAAAGCAGTGTTTCTTAAATGTTAATGTGAATACGAACCACCTAAAGATCTTGTTAAAACATAGATTCTGGTTAAGTATGTCTGGAGTGAGGTCTGAGATTTTACATTTCTAACAAGCTCCCAAGCGATGCGCATGCTGCTGGTCCAGGGACCACAACTGAGTAGCAAAGATATAAAGGTCTAAAGATCAAGGTACAATCTTTCAAATCCTTTCCCCAACCTGTGAAATCAGAGGCTCAAGTAACAATTCAGAGTCTTTGTGGTTGGACCTCAAAAGCCTCAAGTTTTTACTTGAAGTTTTTTCATTGGGAGGAAGAAAGGAAATCTAGATTCTTTCGTTTAGAGAAAAATCTAGATTTTTTTTTAATGTTCATTTTTTTAAAAACTCTTAGGCAAGCTATAAATATACCTCCTTAACCCTGGTTATCTTCTTTGGCCTATTTCAAAATAGAGAAGAAATCCTTTCAATTTGTAGAAACTTTTCCTAGAAAGAAGTGTATTATAATCTTTGGAACCAAATTTTAATATGTATGTTAAGTTACATAGTTTATTAGATCTCCTTTTTACCTTCTGTCAGGAAGGAAAAGAAATTTCCTTTTAATTTGGAATTCAATTTTATATTGTTGCATAGTTAGCTTTTTATTGTAACCACCATCCAACCTAATGGCATATTATTCCATGATTTTGTTTTCTCTTCATGAATAAGGAAGCTCTGTCTCAGACTACCAATAATAATTCAGATGAGGAAGATTCTGGTGCAGGAGAATCTATTATGACACCAGTGGAT
The DNA here is from genome assembly GCF_021613505.1 of Equus quagga. NCBI lineage: Eukaryota > Metazoa > Chordata > Mammalia > Perissodactyla > Equidae > Equus > Equus quagga. The sequence goes on from NC_060268.1 coordinate 124,299,147, forward strand.
GTAGACCTGAACCTGGTTTCAAATATACTGGAATCCTATAGTTCCCAAGCTGGACTGGCAGGACCTGCTTCCAACCTCTTACAAAGCATGGGAGTGCAGCTACCTGACAACACTGATCATAGACCCACAAGTAAGCCAACAAAAGATTAACCAGCAAACCTAGCCTCTCTTTTTCATTCCTTAAATAAATATCGAGTCTGATTGTGCTCATGTCGAGTTTAAATTACTCATTTAGTAAAAATGTTTCTTCATTACAAGTTTCACAGATTGACTTCTCCTCTATGAGCCCCAGATGTTGCCCTCTGTGCACAAGTCTTTGTGATCTCAACAAGGTTTTGAAGTTGGCAGAATAGAGAGAATAAAGGCCCTGGATAGCCCCTGAGATGAGACTTACACACTCTTGTGTTTAGGACATTGTTTATCTTTATTGAGAATTAAATGTTGGCTAGAGAAAGGAAAGTAGATAGGCAAAATTAAAGAATTCTTGAGTTGCTTTTTCATTCCAATTACCCATGATGACCTTGAGCCAGGCTAATTCTGGTGACAAATACATTTGTTTGAACATTTTACTTATTTTTACTATTCTACTTCATGGACCCAGTGGGTTCTTTTTATCCTTAGCACCTTCACAATTCATTGCCACATAAATATTCTGAAGCCAGATAAGCCCTGTACCAAATTTTCTTTTATTTATATGTCATTTTTCGGTACCCCAGCCCTACCCACTTTTGCCTCAGCTTTCAGAAATCCTTGGAGTTCTAAGAAGTAAAGCCCTTGTTCCACTCACTGTTGGGAAACAAAATTCAATGTTGCAGATCCTCCTGTTAGCCACTTTCATCTTTTCTTTTCCAAAACAACACATTAATCCAAAAGCAAACAGTTACTCCATGGTATGTTTGAGAAACTCATAACCAGGAATCCTGCACACTCCCCTTTCTATCAGTATTTTCAGACTGGGGATGTGTACACATGTGCTCACAAACACACCCACATAGAGAGAGAGAAGATTGGGAGATAGTAATTCACATGGACCCTGAACTGTTTTCTTCTAACTGCAAGATATGAAGAAATCTCAGGTCCTCTCTTTCAAGAGTGTTTTTCCCTTCTACATGCTGGGTTCAGCTCAGGTCAGGGCAAGCTGCCAATCTAAGAGGACAATCAAGTCCCATCACACATTATCCCTCAACATTTCCTGCTGACGGCACTTTTGATTTCCCCAAAGCAATGATGGTTTGCTGGCAATGGGGAGAGCAATGACCTTTTGGGATCAAGAGGAAATTCAGTGCTTCAACTTTTCTAGTTCTAGAATCTCTTTTCCTTAGTCCTGTGGGACTTTGATGTGTAAATAATCGTAGGGTCTCTGACACTTGTGTCTTTAAAATCATCTGAAGATATGACTCTTTCCCCAGCCATTCCTCTTTTCAAACAGACCTCTAACCATATTTCTTCTGCACATTGCTTCAGTCGTTCCACAGACTTAGAACCTGAACTTTGACGTTTGTCACACTAATAAAAGGATTTCTTTTCTCCTCCCACCTTAAATTCTTACTTTCCACAAATTCCTAACTTCATAAGACAGAAAAATACATCTGAATGAAAGTGTGGAAATTTATTTTATTTCCTTCAGATAATTTTTCTCCCCATGACAAGGTATAGGATGGCATATATAAATGACGACAAATCCTAAATTTAGTTTATCCCATAAAACTCAAAAAATGGTTCATCCTCACTAATCCCTTAGTTGAAGTTACCACACTTACTGGATGTGCAAATGCAGCAACCATTTTACTTAGGAAAACAGGCATGGCAAAATGATCATCTTTTCCTTGGGTCACAAACTGAGCAAGTAACTGCAAAAAAAACCTTCCCATCTTGAGCCCCACTGGTATGCAGTTACCTCAACAGAACATCATTGCCTCTGATATATTATAGAGTACTCTGATGAAGGCCTTAGCTCCCATTTTCCTCATCCCTTCAGCTGACTTAAAGAAATATGACTTTAATTTAACTACCATGTACAAAATAATTATCTGTATATGAATTAAAAAATGTTATCTTGTGCTATTTTTCTTAACTCTATAAGGATAAAAAGTAACTCAGTAGTGGGCTGAGATTTGCTCTATATTTTCAATACTAAGATAAAAGTTTTAACCAAAATTATGCCAGGCACATTTTGGCAGTTAGTATAAACCTAGTATTAACAAGCCACATGCCAAAAGATGTCTGCTTCCAAGGCCTAGGAGAAATGGGTGAACAAAGACCTACATCTGAACTAATGCTTCAGCCCTCCCTCTGATTTTGACAATTGTCATCTCATCAGTTTTGGCATTTTTGATTGCCTATGAGTAGGAACTTATTTCATTAACACTGCTGGTAGAGGTGTCTCGCTGTAGGCGGCTCACCTTCTTCTCTGCCTTATTATGAGGTTGGCCTGAAGATGGCCTTTCGTCACCTCCCTTTTAGCTCCTTATCTCTGATATGTCCATCTGGGATACTGAGAGAGGAGTCTAGGTGGCCTGATCTGAGTTAAGCAGGCAGGGCAGAACAGGTTGGTTTTTCTACCCACTCCTTAATCAGTTGGTGAGCAATGGCTAACTTGGGGGGCAACCAGAATGGAAAAGTCCCATTCTGTTGCTGAGTATATGGGTTGTTTCTCCTCAGGGCTGTAGCCACCTCATCGTGACTGAACCAGGCAGCTGCCTCTAGTTCTCTCAAGTTCACCTGGATCTGAAAGACATAAGGAAAAACAGGATGTACAGTTAGGAACTACAAAATTTAGAATAATGTGGCCAAACTTGAGAAAATGGTTCCAGAACTGAGCAATCTTAGATGATAATACTTGGGAGCTACAGGCTGGGAGGTACTCAGTTCTAGATACTGCCCAGAAGCAAAGGAGGCATAATTAAGATATAAGAATTAAATATATTTTTTAAATAGTTAAAAAAAATAATAATAACATTTTAAGAATCCTAGGAGTATAAATACTAAGATTTAAGAGTGGTTAACATTGAGGGGTATATTATGAATAATACTTGTTTTTCTTTGTGCCTCTATTGATGGTATAACTTTCAGTTAAAAAAGAACATGCAGGGTCCAGCCTGGTGGCACAGCAGTTAAGTTCACAAGTTCTGCTTCAGCGGCCCAGAGTTTGCTGGTTCAGATCCCGGCTTGTCAAGCTATGGTGTGGCAGGCGTCCCACATATAAAGTAGAGGAAGACCTTAGGCATGGATGTTAGCTCAGGGCCAGTCTTCCTCAGCAAAAAGAGGAGGATTGGCAGTGGATGTTAGCTCAGGGCTAATCTTCCACAAAAAAAAAAAAAAGAAGAGACAATGGCTGGCCCAGTGGCATAGTGATTGAGTTTGTGTGCTCTGCTTTGGCCCAAGGTTCATGGGTTTGGATCCTGGGGGTGCAGACCTACACATCACTTGTGAAAGCCATGCTGTGGCGTTGTCCTACGTGCAAAGTAGAGGAAGATTGGCACAGATGTTGGCTTGAAGCTAATCTTCCTCAAGCAGAAGGAGGAAGATTGGCAGCAGATCTTAGCTCAGGGCCAGTCTTCCTCACAAACAAACAAACAAACAAATGTTACTCTTCTTTAAAGGATAAGGGTTAATTAATGATAATCAAAAGCCTAGTATCTTCTTTGCAAGAAGCAAAGTAATGCAAACTGCAGCCACAGGAATCTGAGACAGATTAGATATTATTCATTCTATAGAGACCAAAACACACAGTAGACAGACTTTGGCAGATAGGGACCACAAAGCCTCTGTCAGGGATGCTACAGAAGAGCAAAAGGAGGTTGGATAAGACAAGATCTAAGTCCCTTTCAACCAGAAGTTGCTATGATTTTATATTATTAGTCCCCAACATCCTGGCTGATCAGTCATTAAATTTTATATATTTATTGTGTGCTTACTCTATGCAGGAATCTCTAAGTCTTGATGATAAAAGATAAATTGTCTCATGATTGAGAGATATACAAGGAAGAATGGTGATCATCTTGGCACTACCAATTTTCATAGTGATTATTTGTTTCCCTTATGAGATTGCAAGTTCCTTAAGGGTATAAATCATATCTTAAACATCTCTGCATAGACAATGCTGGACTAGACAGGTGCTTACTAAGTACCTACTGACCAGCTTGGATGAGGCAAAGGAAATATCACAGCATGAGGAAAGAATCAGAACTTACCTCTGTTTGCCCTGGTTTCACAGTTGCATGACAGGCAATCATGAGTGAGCTATTAGGAAAGGGCCAGTGCTGGGATGCAGAGTACTGCAGTCTTTCCACCTCCAATCCCACCTCTTCTGCAACTTCTCGCCGGACAGCCTCTTCCAGACTTTCACCTACAAGCACTCAGATTAATTCAGGACAGCTCTGCAGCAGGAAGGGTGATACAGATGCCCATTTGTGAAAGGAGTACCAAACCGGCTCTAATGTTTCAATGAAATACTCTTGGGAGAGCCCTAAATCTCCGAGTCTTTACAACAATAGGAATCAAATCTGGAGTTGGGTGTTGAACTGCAATACTTAAACCTACTAGGTTAGTTATAATGCAAAATAAGAGTGGCAGTGGGAGAGGCGAGTGTTGCCCCCAGCTTTAATAAAATTCTAATGCCATGTTTCATCATTTGTAAGTTTTACCCCAAGAGACTGAGAAAAAAACCTGTAAATAAATTTTGAATTCTAACTAATAGTATGCATGCTGAAATATTTAGGGAGAAGTGTACCAGTGTCTGCAATCTCTGCATCCAAAAATATGGTAGATTGATGGATGGATAGAGGAATGGATAGATAGGTGATAAAGTAAGTGTAATAAAAAATTATAGAATCTAGGTGGTAGGTGTATTGGTGTTCACTGTATAATTCTTTCAACTATGCTGTATATTTGAAAATTTGCCTAAAATATATTGGAAAATTATAGTACCAGAAGGCAGTTTTGGTGGGGGTTTTTTCAGTTATTTTATTGAGGTCATAATGGCTTATAACATTGTGTAGTTTCAAGTGTACATTATTATTTATCAGTTTCTGTATAGACTGCATCGTGCTTACCACCAATAGTCTAATTTTTATCCGTCACCATACATATGTGCCCCTTTACCCCTTTTGCTTCCCTCCCTCCCGCTCTGGTCACCACTAGTCTGTTCTCTTTATCTGTGTGTTTGTTTATCTTGCACATATGAGTGAAATCATGCAGTATTTGTCTTTCTCTGTCTGGTTTATTTCGCTTAACATCATACAGAAGGCAGTTTTCTTGACGTGATAAAGAACAACGTACTTGAGACTCCAAGCACTGTGGCAGCAAGACAAAGAAATACCTTCTATTGATAAGCTTTCTTGTCCTCCAGTATCATCCGTCCATGCCCTAAACTCCTTACCTATATCACAAAAACCTGCCAAGGCAGAATACATTCCCTTGGGAAAGGAACTCTGGCGAGCAAGCAGGCATTGAGTCCCATCTGACACCAGAGTGATCACCACAGGAGCCATCTAGGAAAAGGGGATGGAAACTTAAACACTAGGGCTTTGGGGCCTGTTAATGGGATGAAGGAAAAGATAACTAAGAAAAGCCTTTTAACTGTTGAGGCTTACATCCACAGGACTTAGTGCACAGTAATCCACTTCACAGATTACTGTCCTTTTAAAGCAATGCCTACCTGTGGATAATAGATGATCTTATTGGAAGGGCACACACGCTTGCTGCCAGCCATATTCTTCTTGGTGGGCTGCCCACTTCTGCTGCAGAACTGATGGGCATCATGCCAACGGAGAAGAGCCTGAGCCTAGGAATACAAAGATGGGCCTGGTTTCATTGGGGAGAATGTGGGGCTCATCTGTAACAAGCTGGGCCTAGTATTTAGAGCAACTCAAAGGGAAATGCCAATACCTTTCCAGCTCACCTATTTTAAATGGTTATTAACTGTTTAAACTTTAAAATAAGGAAACTATCTGACCATATTCCTCTAGCGTCTGAAATATGAATAAAAGCATACTTTTAAGTGTATTATGAATTATTTAAAATATATAATATATAGGGGCTGGCCCCGTGGCCGAGTGGTTAAGTTCGCACACTCCGCTGCAGGCGGCCCAGTGTTTCGTTGGTTCGAATCCTGGGCGCGGACACGGCACTGCTCATCAAACCACGCTGAGGCGGCATCCCACATGCCACAACTAGAAGGACCCACAACTAAGAATATGCGACTATGTACCGGGGGGCTTTGGCGAGAAAAAGGAAAAAAAAATAAAATCTTTAAAAACAAAAAAAAGGTGCAAAATATATAATATATAAAGTATTGAACAGCCATTTACTTATGATCCAGCTTAAAAATAAACATTTCCAATATAGTTGAACACCCCAACATATACTGCTCCTCAATAAAGGTGGAATTTTTTTTGCAAATAAAGTGTTCAGAGGTTATCTCTTTAAGTTAATGGACAATCAAAAGCACTTTAGCAAGTAAAATCTAAAGCTGTGAGGACGAGTCATTAAAGCAATATAAAATAATTTCTCATAGGAAAAACATGATGACATATGTCATGCTGTGGGTCCTTAAAAATGTTTATGAGGCTAATAGATCATTGCCAGAGATTTGCATGCCCTTAGGAGAAAATGGTCCTGACAGCAGTCCTGCCAAGGGCAAAAGAAAGAAGAATAAGTAATCTCCCTACAGCACGTTGTCCTTCTGCCAAGGTTTGTAGGAAGGACTATGATCTGCAAAAAAGGAATCAAATGTCACTCTAGCCTTGTGTTATGCATGCATGTATTCACCCATTATACACTGCTTTACTAAATTTCCTACAGAACTGAGAAATCAGAATCTACCGTGGATAGTAAGGAGGCATCCTTCTCATTCAGCTGAAAGAGAGCCTTCCTTAGCTCAATGAAAGACCCCTTGAGCTCTGTCTCCATTTGAGGTTTCTGTAAGGAAGCTAGAAAATGAGAAAAGGGATGAAATGAAACAAACATCACACTTTGCCTCAGGGTCCCTCTCAAGTATATCCTGTTAGACACTGTTTCCCAAACTCACCTAATAAGACAACTAGGGAAAATAAAAAATACACAGGTTCTCAAGCCCCTACCTGGAGATTCTGAACTGCAGGTAAGTGAGGCCCAGAAATTTTTATTTTTTTAACAAGCATCAGGTGATTTCTATATTCAGGAAAATTTGGGAAACATTAGACCATAGTATTTCTCAAGAGCCTCTTCAGGGCAAAAAGAACTTTTGCACTAGCCACACACTATCCTTGGAAAAGAGATGAAATGGGACCTCTAAGCTCCTACCTGAACCTCATTGCAGCATCATACATTTATACCTACAACCCTGAAAGAGAGAAGGAAAGCCTGACAGGAGCCATGAGCCTATAGCAAACTGGTTCCCAAATGCAAGCCTGAAGACTCAGAGCTACTCCAAGGTAGCATGTTTATTGACCTGTATTGATAAAAGAAATAAGAACGATGTCATGAATTTTAAAACATTTCCTATGAAATATTTAAGATATATAAAATGTATAAAAGTACAGAGAATAATACAGTAAGCATATGTGTACCCACCACCTACCTTAGAAAGAAAGCGTTAAGATGTCCTTTATTTTCTAGTAAATGATGGATGATACCAGATGGTAGTATTTTTTTATTTCCTAACTTAAAATGTATATATATATAAAGTTGATAACCTTTCTGTATTCCCAAAATTTTCTTTGAAATTATGTGAAGCCCCAAAGTCTGAGAACCATTGGAAAGTCCCCACTAGGAATAATGTTATGTACCGTTTATGGGAGAGGAGCTGTTGAGAACCAGATCCAGAGCAAACCATGCTTCATGCTTTTCGGAGCAGCCAAGCAGCACTGAATCTTCTATTCTTTGTGTGTCCTGTCCAAACTTAGCCAGGAGCTTTTCCAACTCTAAGAAATAAAACAGGTAAGAAAGAAAAAGAAGTGTTTTAATTAAACCACCAGAGCCATGTAGACTTAAAGGAAATCATCTACTTCAGCTCGAATTAGGTACACCTGGCTCCCAGTCACTACCCTGTAGCTAATTAGCTATGTAATCTTGGTCTAATCACTTAACCTCTCTAGGCCTCCACTTTCTCAGCAGCAATCTGAAGAGTTTGGACTAATGAAGGAATTCTTTCTGTGTAACACTGTGACACTCTATGATTCTATCATGAAAGGAACATATCCCTTAGTTCGAAAGCTACATGATATTTAACTTATGGCACTGAAGAAAAAAAGGCACACTTAAAATGGTAGAGACCAAATCAGTTATATAATTTAGTCTCCAGAGTATGCTGCTTTAGTGGGCCAGGGTAGAACACTAATGTGAGATCCCAGCCTGTATAAGACAAGTGCCGTATAGGGAGAAAACCTGTCCTCTTGTGCATGAAAGACTCACGTTTGTTCATAATGCAACATAACATTGCTAAAGCTCTAAATAATGTTTAGTGCCTTCTGATGGCATCTTTATATTCTTCTGCACTGCTAGGAACTACCTATGCAAGCACTCCAACATCTGACCCATGGAGGAAATTCACTGACAATGTATTTAGAAGTTAGTTTATAGTGATATCATATAAAACTGAAAGTATCTTGAATGCCAAATCCCAGTGACTTAGATATCTTTAGTTATATACCCTAAAAGAGTTCTCAAAACAAATTAATTTTAATTCACTTTTAATTTTGACCCTTCTAGGAGAAATGAAGTCATGATGCAAATCTTAAACAGTATAACAGTGTGCAACTCCATGGAGGCTGGAAATCACTGGTCTAAGGTAGGGGTTGGCAAAATATTTTAGGCTGTTGAGTCATATGGTCTCTGTCACAACTACTCTGCTCTGCCATTGTAGTGCAAAAGCAGCCATAGACAATATATAAATAAACAAGTGTGGCTGTATTCCAATTATTTACAGAACAGGTGGCAGGTTCCAATTTGGACAGCAGTTTTGCCGGCCCCTGGTTAAGGCAGTAGTGGTTCATACCATCACACCAAATACTATTTGGGCAACTCAAGTTCATACACTAAATAAATAATTGGCAGAAGCAGTTTGAAAAATCTGGGCTTTAAAGTCGGAGGATCCTTCTCAGGATTCAATATGGACTGAATTCTGCTTAGAGGCTACAGGCTGGTCTACTCTACTGGTCTGCTTTGGGCTTACCTGATAGGCTATGCTGGGGGGCCAGGTACTGATGTTCTGATTTCTGAAGCAAAGGAGCCAGGCTATGAAAGAGGTAAAATGCTCCCGTCTGCTGGGCTGTTTTGCATGCATCATCATCTTCCTTCAGTTCTAATAAATACCTGTATTTTGGAAATAAAGCATTACAAAACCACCTTTAGTTACTTGTACAGCATTCATCTTTGAGAATTCTGTTCCCACATCCCTCTCCTACCACGGCTTTTTCCTTTTATTTATTTACATCCTAAATTGCTCTAAAAAGGATCTGAGGTGGCTTTAGGCAATCATTCCCTCCTTTACACTACTGTACCTTGTCCATACTCCTGTGGTTGCACTTAACGTTGTACTATTTGTTAATTTGTCTGTCTTCCCTGAAAGACAATGGTCTCCTTAAGGGCAGGGTCTGCCTTAGTTCTGTATCTGCAGTAATTAGCATATTGAATGGCTCAATTCAATAAATATTTATTTATTCAAGGGTAATAAATATTTACTGAATTGAACCTCAAGGTACTCTGCCAATATTACACTGTGAGGCAAGAATTTACATGCAGTGGATTGAAAGGAAAACAATACTGTGATAAAACATCAACCACAGATGCCCAGAGATGAGAGCAGACTTCATTATTGCAAAGAGCAAACACTGTGCCTTCAGTAACTCTCATTCAGTCTAGGGAAGATAAAGAGCAAATTTTATCTTCAATGCACCCATGTCTCATACATCTAGTCCCCTAAGTGGACACCATTTGCTCCTTATCTCTACTGAGGGGACCATCGATGGGAAAGAGAAACCACTACTTGACTTATTTAATAAGTGTAATATTTTCAGTAGCCCAAATAAAAATATGTAAAAGAGAATATCCTATAATTATCTTCTATAAAAGAAATAGTACTGGGCAAGTTCTAGGCTTTTCCAGGACCTTCATTGAGGATGGTCTAAATCCAGCCCTTCAAGAACCTTGAGAATCAGATCAGGGGCCACACGATTCAAAGGGGACTGAATGTGGATTCTCCTTCTGGGGCCTAGAGTTAACCATTTTGCCTGTTGAAAGCCCTCAAACAGACTCTCAGAGATATGGCATAGTTTGTCACCTAAGTGGGAAACACAGTTTGTAAGATATTTTCTGTAGGATCTGAGAGTTTTTGTAACACCAGTAGGCAGGGTTGGCTCAACATGAAACTACAAAGCAAAATGATAAACGCACTACAATGGCATCTTTAGAAACCTATTTTTGACTGTGTGATAAAAGGGGTTACAATGAGCTCTGTATAAACAAGAGAAAAGAAACCTGAGATTTTAATACTCGTGATATTTTTAAACTTATTATGAGTGACTGCAGCCTCCTGGGGCAAAGACTCAATGTATGTCAAAGGAGAGACATGTGCCACTCAGAAGTTACCAAATACAAACAATAGAACAAACACCGCTGCCTTCGTAAAACAACAGTAAGGACGGTACAACCTGTACTTTGCCCTAATGACCCTAAAAAGCAAAACACCCAGGTTAAGGTCTTAAACCTGGGGCCTCATTGGAACTGGAACTGAGATCCAAAGTGTTCCTTGCATTCTTCTTGATCAGGAACACTTTAAAAATTCATTTTCTTCCTTTAGTTGTAGTAGCATGGAAAACAACAATACTAAGATTATCAAACTTAAACTGTTTTTTCCTTATTATAAAAGTAACAAATAGTCATTTTATAAAAATCAGAAAATACAGTTATCAATTTTTTTAAAAAGGGAAACCATCAAGAATCCCACCATTCAGAGATGATCACTGTTTATACCTTGGAATTCTCCAAACTATTTATTAATATTGTGTGTGTGTGTGTGTATATATATAGGTATATTTAGAATCATACCTACTAATTTATAGCCTTTTTTCTTAAACATATTAACATCTTTTCACACCATATTCTTTATTGATAGAATTTTATTTTCTCATGATTTTTGATATGCTTTTTAATATATTTAATCACTTTAACATACCCATTTTTTAGACTTTCAATAATTCTGTTTTCTCAGAGTCTCAGCCTGAGAACTTCAGTAACATAAATGCCCAAAATATCTAAAACAAGTATTGCAATTTTGTTGTTTTCTCACTCTTGTTCATGTAAGATTGTATGCTCACGTGCCTTTAAATTTTGCGCTGGGCAGTGATGTTTGGCAGAGCTTCCTCTGTGGGAAGCCCTGGTTGTAAGTGTATCCCTCTAGAGGAGTTTTACATTTGCTTCTGCAAGGTGCCCCAGGGATATTATGTCTAGGACTACTACTGAAATTCTTTTCTTAAGGCCAGGGGTGGGGCTGGCCCGGTGGCGCAGCAGTTAAGTTCGCACATTCCACTTCTTGGTGGCCCGGGGTTCACCAGTTCGGGTCCCTGGTGCGGACATGGCACCACTTGGCAAAAGCCATGCTGTGGTAGGCGTCCCACATATAAAGTAGAGGAAGATGGGCATGGATGTTAGCTCAGGGCCAGTCTTCCTCAGCAATAAGAGGAGGATTGGCAGTAGTTAGCTCAGGGCTAATCTTCCTCAAAAAAAAAAAAAGAAAAGGCTGGGGGTTTGGGGACCACACCATATAGATGGTGCAAATTTAAACTCCAAAACTGTATGAGAGCAGCCTAGTGATTTCAAATTTGCTCAGGCTGTAGACGTCCTTTATCATTGTCTTGTACTGGTGTAGATTTTTTTTCTAGTCTACCTTTCACTGAAATTTAGTTCTTCAGGGGAGTGGTAGACATCCAGGGATGGGAGTTATCCACCTTATTTTCAGGAAACTTCGTGAACTGTTATTCAGTATAGTTTTTAATGCCATCATACGGGTGTACTATAATTTAATTAATTTTTTCCTTACTGTTCATTCATCCATTCAACAATACTGCAGTGCCTGCTATGTGCCAGGTACTGTTTTATGCAGTAGGGGTACCACAGTGGAAAAGACAAAGTTCTTATCTTAATATAACTTATATTTAAGTACATCAGACATTTTAGATACTGTTAGAAATTTAGTTTGTTTAGAATTTTTCCAATTATAAATAATTTGTAATGAACATCTTTATATGTAAATCTTAATCATACATCCTTAATCTTCAATATAGGATTTTGAGATATTTATAATTTATAATTTAATGGGACAAAGATAGAATAAATCAGAGCTCAAGTTGGTCAAAACTCACCGGGTCTTAGTGACATAGGTTGACAGCAGTCTATAGCACCATAAAGATTTTCTCCTGCAAGCAATTCCACAGTACAGGGACATTGTCAGATCCTTAAAAGGAAAGAGGAGTTAAAAAAAAAAAAAAAGATCATAGTATGCAAATTTAAAGTAATGAATCACCAAAAGTGTTATACTTTAAGCCAGGATAGGCTTACTTTTTAATATTAAGGAAAGAGAAACTGCATAGGAGTCAGATGATCTGGTTTCTAAACTGCATTTCTGCTACTAATGAGTTGTGGGATTTCAACTTTGCAGTGCCTCTTTCCTAACCTACAAAACTGAAACCTGTTCTGTGAGAATCAGCTAACTATCCACAAAAAATATGTGCTCCTCCTTACATACTGTGGAGTTGGTGCTGGGAGGTAGCTGCCAAGTTAAGGCCTACATTTTTCTCCTCCCTTGTATCCAAGTAGGGCCCAAACTAGGTCTTAACAATGGAATGTGAGTGGAAGGGATGTGTATCTTTTCTAGGCTAAAGCAGTTATGAAGTGGGTATGCCTTCTCTATCCTCTTTTTCCTCTTCTGCTTGGAAGACTCTGGAATAGCAGAGCCATTAGGTGGAGAACTGGCTCCTTGAATCACTACATGGAAAAAAGCCACCCACCAATCCAAGTCCCTCTGCCTCAGATATTTGTGAGTAAGAAATAAACGTCTGTCCTATTAAGTCACTGAAATTTTGAAGTTTGTTATAGCAGCTAGCATCACAATAGACCAAGTAAGCCTGGAGTGTCTCCAGAGTAATGGAGCTGTTTCTCAGACTACATGAAAACCAAAGTCTCTGAGAATGAAGCAGGAGGAATCCTGTAGATAAGAAAAATATAAAATTACAGTCATTAGGAAAATATTTCAAAAGCCAGCTATGAAAATCTAACGTGGGTCTAAGATATTTTCTATTTTTTGTATCTCATTGTGAGCAAAAAAAATTCTCTATCTTAAGAATCCGTTCTGCAGAAGGTGATTCCTTTTAAATTGTATACCAGTAAATATTTTATTCCCCATGAAAAGAACATTTCACATTAGCAATTAAAAAGTCAAGAAGTTCCACCAAAAGGAGAAAATCAGTACAGTTAAATAACCAGCCACTCTTTCAACTGTGCCCAAGGTTAGCAAGCTAACACTAAATCACTGAGGAAAGTCTAAAGTTTAGGCCTACTTCTTGGTTACATAATTATGAATCACTGATGACTAACCCTTGGACAGTTTTGGCTACAATCTATGTCCTAACCAAGGGTAAAATATATATGGCAAACATTCAGTGAAGTATTTGTTGAGTACTGACTTTACTCAAGGTTCTTTAAGAAACACAAAAATGTACAGGATGAAAATCCTGCCCTCAAGGGACTCTAGCAGGAGAGAGAAAACAAATATGTAACTTTCACAGAAGGCAATATCTGATTACAAAGCATTCTAGGAGAGTATTGAAAGTATAATTCCTATTTTAATAACCACAGACTTGTGATATACTAGAAGAAATGTATTTAAGGTTAATATTTCTCTCTCATATACAAGTCTGAGGATTTAAATTGGTATGATATTTTTGGAGGGCAATTTGGTAATATCTATCAAAATGTTAAATAAGCATCTCTTTTACCTAGCAATTTCACTTCTAGGAATTTTTCCTAAGGAAAGGATATGTACAGGAATGTTAACTGAAAATTACGATAAAAGGGTATAACACACAGCTGTTCAAAATAAATAGGAAATAAGATGACAGTGGAAAAGTATATATGTAAGTAAGAGGGAAACATATTCAGAATATATTATTAAGTAAGAAATGCAAGTAATATTTGGTTGGCTTAGCATGAGCTAATTAATTTATGAAGAAAAGGACATATACATACCAGAATGCATAAATTAGATATGTCTTTATTTATATTTTTTAAGTGACTAGAAGTACACATACCAAACTGTTAACAGTGACTAATTTGGCAGAGTGGGATGGAGATAGGGATCAAGAAGGGTACTTGTAATTGTTACTTTATATATTCCTGTACTTAAAAATAAATTTAACCATGTGTACATACTCCTTTAACAAATAAAGCATAAAAACATAGTAGTTCATGGGACTAACTCTACAATGAGGTATATTGTTCCTAGTAGCACCTCACCACATTCCCTGGGAACCAAAAGGAATTCCTTTGGTGAGTTCCTTGAACCCTGAGAACTGAAAGAGCTGTTTGGTTGTAGTTATGACTACCAACTAGCCTGTGTGGCCGACTGTACTTGGCTGCCTGACGTTTCCCCCAGCTTCTGCTACTAAATTAACCATAGCCAATTGTGGATTATCATGGCGTGCTGACTCATGGGATGGTGGTCAGAGCTGGTAGAAAACGTAAAGTTCTTAATGTAGCTTTGGAAAAATATCATTAATCAAGAGAAAAACCAGACTTATTTTACCTGAGAATTGTACCTTCATTGGTACAGTCATAAACCTAGTAGATAAAGATTAAGTCTAATTCTTTTTCTAAATGGTCCCTTACATATTCTTTTTTTACACATCTTATACAAAAGCAGTCTAGAAACTATTTAAAAGTCAAGAGAAAATGATTTCCTTAAAATTCAGCTTTAACTGTATTTTTCTCTTTTAAATAGATCATTTAAGTTATAAAATTAATATAACTACATTACAGGACATCTGGAAAATGGAATTGTGAGAGCACCCATACTATTACCACATAAAGATAACTAATAATTTAACATGTATTTTCTAGTCTTTTTACATATTTATAATCAGAGGACACATTTTTTCAACTTGCTTTCATGAAACATGTCATAAGCAGTTTTCTATGTTTTTGTATAAACTTCATAATTTTTTGGCTGCACAATATTACATTCAAGTAGATTCATCCTGATTAGTTAAACATTCCTCCGATTTTAGACATTTAGGTTGCTCCAGTTTTAAATTATCAGAAATAAAATACCACAAATACCTCTGTGCTGATATTTTCAAGTTACTTTTTTAAGTTTCCCAAAGTAGAATTATAGGGATGAAATTTATTTTAAAATCATATGGCTCTTCCTACACAATGTCACACTTGCAAGATTCAATAGTATTTGGTTAAAAAAAGAACTTTTATTTTGTATTCCTTTGTTCACTATAAAGATTGAAAGTGTTTTCAGATTTAATAGTTCTAGCTCCCCTTTTGTAAATCGTCTGTTTGGTGTCCTGTGCTCATTCATTTATTGTGGTTTTACTTTATTGTGACCATTCAAATTTTTAAAATATTATAGTGCATTTACAGCATTTTCCACAATATGATCATCCAAATGTACTGTAGGAACCAACTGCTGTATGTATTGCCTTTCTCTGTGAAGCAGTCATTCTGACTGAAATAAGACTGTAATAAGCTCAGGCCTGCCTTCTATTTTGTTTACAGTGCACATGCATGTCTCTAAAGCAAGAAAAGGACAAGGAAGTCTGAAGAGACTCATGGACTTTTTATTCCTGGCTCTCCTACTATCTGAATTTGTGACCTGAGGCTGTCACCTAACTTGTCAGAGCTTGGTTTCTGTCTTACTTCTCACAGTGTGAGGAAGGAGAAAATACGGATCTAAAGTGTATTACAACTATGTCAGGTTTTAACATACCTAATTCTCAGATCTGTTGGACTATAAAATCCTTAAGAGTTGGGATTGCATCTTCCTTATCTACAGCATCTAGCACAGTCCCTATCACAGTTTGAAACACAATATATATGAATGAATGAATGAATTTATCCCATTTTACAAGTGAGGAAGATAAAGCTTTGAGAGGTTAACCCATCTGAGATCACAATCTAGACAGCAGCAGATTCAAACTCAGGGCCATCTGGCTCAAAAGCTCACGTTTTGATAAGAAATACATGGGATAGCATTTTCCAACATTCATTTACTATTTATGTTTTTAAAAGTTCAAAGACTGATTGAGATGAAAGGTAATATTATTTTTACTGAAACTATTAAATGATGAGGCAAGGTCCTTAAGAGTAACGATTTCTTTGAACCGCCTGTAATAAATGATTCACACGTGTTTTTCCTCCTGTTCATCTTAACAGAAGAAAGATTAATTTATAAAGCACTACAGCATAACAAAAAAAGCCCATTTTGAATCTCTGGGTTACTTTGACCAAGAAGAGGCCAGGTCTGTAGTTTGAAAGAGCACTTTTCAGAGAGTCTGTCTTTTCATGACTAAGGACCTTAACGGGATGGGAAATAAGCAAAACTGAGAAGCCACTGGGATACAGATTTCAAGGTCTCGCTGACCAGCTTTATGGCTGGCTTTCTAAAAAATAATTTTTCCTCCCTTAATTCAAAAATCATTCAGGCACAACGCAGAAAAGCTGGCAAATTCCATTTTTAAACGGCTCTCCAAAGAAGTATCAGAAAATTATTAGCAGTAGTTAATAAGATAGCTCTGCAAGTTAGGATGCAAAACTGTGGTCATTCCCTGGTTTCTGGAAGGAAGACGGACTAAGCTAAAATGGAAAAATGCTGTGACTGAGAGCTTTCTTCAAGGTCTGATTATGCCTCCCCATAAAAATCCTTCCCATACTTAGAAACTGAACAGGTTTCTGTTCCACTGCACTCACTGAATTCTGTTGGGGGCGCCTTCCTAGGCCTCAAGAATCAGCGGAAACCAGGAAATTCCAAACGTTCCTGGGAAGTTGGGCTTCCCTTCCCCAGAGGAACCACTGCAACCTCTGCCACACTTCCCAGAATCCTCCTAGCCATGCATTCTGGGAAATGTAGTTCAGTCTTCATGCCAGCTGCTAAGCTCTCTGAAATTAACCATGGTTGTCAATGCCTCTGCCACACTTTCCCAGAATCCCCAGTTGCACTCTGGGAATTATAGTTCAATCCCCAGGCATGCTGCTGTGCCCTCCAAATGCAGTTAACCATGGTTATCAAAAGCATGATCTTCCAAGATCTTCTAAATCGATTACCAGAAGAACAGCTGTATCTTTTGAGAAGGTAGAGTAGCATTCGATCCATTTTTGAGTTACAAAAGGATAATGTCATTAAACCCTCCTCATACAGAGAAAGTATATTTTGGTGGGGGAGGGAAATCAGATACCTTTCAACATTTCTGTAGCTCTAATTCTATCTCTGTCTGCCCATTTTAGAACTAGCTCTAACATTTCATGAAATTCTGTCAATTTAAAAGGACAAGACTGTGTAGGTGTGTTTGAACTTAGAATGCATTCCTTGATCAACCAAGGCAAGAGGATTCTGTCTGACTGAAAGCAGTCTCCCAGCAGAAGTACTTTGGTGCTGCTCTCTTCTCTTCTTAATATTAAAGTTATTTGCTTATAGGAGAAGACAGTTTTGAAGGCAGGTCAACATATATTTAATGAGTACCAAATGTGCCTGGGACTGTTACAGGCACAGGATACAGCGGAGAACAAAACACATGAAAATTTCTGTCCTCGTGTAACTTACATCCTAGAGAAGGAAACAAACAAGCAAACAAGTAAATATACAATGTGTCAGGTGGTTATAAGTGCTAGGAAGAAAATTAAAGCAAGCTAAGAGGAGGGAGGATTTTGCTATTTTATATAGAGTGGTCCGCTTCATTGATAAGGTGATATTTGAGCAAAGACCCTGAAGGAGCTGAGGAAGGAAGCCAAGTGGATATCTATGGGAAGAGATTTGTTAGCAGAAAAAATCAGCAAATGCAAAGGCCCTGGGGTGGAAGGGTGTCTGGCAGGTTTGAGGAAAGGCTAGGACAAAGCGTGGTGGTCAGAGATGAGGTCAAAGAATAACCAAGCACCAGATCATGTAGGGCCTTACATGTCTTACAATTCTTATAGGGCCATTATAATGCTTTTAGTTTTTACTCTGAGAGGGATGGGATGTTACAGAAGAGTTTGAGCAGCAGAGTGAGAAGATTTGACTTACAGAAGAATCACTCTGGGTGTGGAGATTAGACAGTAGGGGATAAGAGTTATTAAATCCTGAATGTCATTGTTGATATGTACCTAAGATGCAGGGGTAGGAAGAGCAGTAGCTGTGGTTAGTTGACCAGCCATTTCTTTTGAACCTTTGCATTAGCACATGAACCCAAGCTTTTTATCAGATTGATTCATTATCCTTAAGGGAGGCACAGAAAATTTCAGGGAAACAAGATATAAAGTCAGCGAATTCCAAAGAGATGAGGAAGCATGTTTAGTGAAAGTTAGAGCTCTAATAATTTTTTTAAAAATCAAAATAGGGGTCAGCCCAGTGGTGTAGTGGTTAAGTTTGCACACTCCGCTTCAGTGACCCAGGTTTGCAGGTTCAGATCCCAGGCATGGACCTACACACCACTTGTCAAGCCATGCTGTGGCAATGTCCCACATACAAAAAATAGAGGGAGACTGACACAGATGTTAGCTCAGGGCCAATCTTCCTCACCAAAAATAATAATAATAATAATAATTCAAAATAACTATATTTTTGAGCAATTAAGTGTTAAGTGCTGTAATAATAAAAATAGCTCTGAATGTTTACATCCCCCCAAAATTCATATGTTGAAATCCTAATACCCAATGTGATACTATCAGAATATGAGGTCTTTGGGAGGTGATTAGGTCATGTGGGTGGAGCCCTCATGAATGAGATCAATGCCGGTATAAAAGAGGCCTGAGAGAGCTCCCTTGCCCATTTCACCATGTGAGGATATAGTGAGAAGTCAGCAGTCTGCAACTTGGAAGAGGGTCTTCACCAGAACCAGACCAGAACCTGACCATGCTGGCACCCTGATCTTGGACATACAGCCTCCGGAACTGTGAGAAGTAAATTCCTGTTGTTTATCAGCCACCTAGTCTGTGGTATTTTGTTATAGCAGACCAAATGGACTAAGATAAATAACTAAGATTAATTGAGCATTTACTGTATTCCAGACACTATGGAAAGTTTTCACATGTTTATCATTAATCATCACATCCTATGAGATATGTATTATTATTTGTACTTTACAGATGAGAAAATAGAGATTTAGAAAAGGTAAACAATTTTTCCCTATTTACACAGCTATTCAGTAGAAGGGTTGGGATTTTTAACCCAGACGGAACCTGTGCCTTTGACTACCATAATCTACTGTAGACCTGAATTATATCTCTGACTGGGTATGGGGCAGAGAAGCTGAACATAAATATTGGAAAATATTGGAATGATGCAAATAATCTCATGTTCATAGATTGAAAGACTTAATTTTGTTAAGATGGCAATATTCCCCAAATTGATCTACAGATTCAATGTATCTCTACCAAAATCCTAGCTAGCTCTTTCTTTCTTTTTTTTGAGGAAGATTAGCCCTGAGCTAACTACTGCCAGTCCTCCTCTTTTTGCTGAGGAAGACTCGCCCTGAGCTAACATCCGTGCCCATCTTCCTCTACTTTATACGTGGGACGCCTACCACAGCATGGTTTTTGCCAAGCAGTGCCATGTCTGCACCCGGGATCCAAACCAGCAAACCCCAGGCTGCCGAGAAGCGGAACGTGCGAACTTAATCGCTGTGCCACTGGGGGGGAGGGGCCCAGCTAGCTCTTTTGTACAAGCAACAAAAGAAAAAATAGAACTTCATCAAAATTTAAAGACTTTTGTGTTACAAACAATACCATCAAGAACTTGAAAAGACAACCCACAGTATGGTAAAAATTATTGCCAGTCATACATTTGATAAGGGACTTGTATCCAGAATATATAAAGAACACTCAGAACTAAGTAATAAAAAGATCACTGAATTTCAAAATGAGCAAAGGATCTGAACAGACATTTCTCTAAAACAGAAACAAAAATGACCAATAAGTACACAAAAAGACATTCAGCATCATTAGCCATCAGAGACATGCAAATCAAAATTACAACAAGATACCACTATACCCACTAGGATGGCCACAATCATAAGGGCAGATAATGACAAGGAGTGGTGAGGGTGTGGGGAAAATGAAATCCTTATATACTGCTTGTGGGATTGTAAGCGGTGTAGCTGCTTTGGAAAACAGTCTGGCACTTCCTCAAAAAGTTAAACATAGGGGCCAGCCTGGTGGTGTAGTGGTTAAGTACATGCACTCTGCTTTGCGTCCCGGGTTCGGATCCTGGGCACGGACCTACACACTGCTTGTCAAGCCATGCTGTGGCAGCATTCCACATACAAAATAGAGGAAGATTTGCACAGATGTTAGCTTAGGGGCAATCTTCCTCACCAAAAAAAAAAGTTAAACATACAGTTACCATATGACCCAGCAATTCCACTCGTGGGTATATATCCAAGAGAACAGAAAACATGTGTTCACATAAAAATTTGTACACAAATTTTCATAGCAGCATCATTCAAAATAGCCAAAAAGGAGAAACAATCCAAATGTCCATCAACTGATGACTGGATAAACAAAACGTGGTATATCCATACAATGGTATTTTATTCAGCAATATAAAGGAATGAAGTACTGATACCTGCTACAACATGGATGAAGCATGAAAACATTGTGCTAAATTAAAGAATCCATCACAAAAGATCACATATTGCATTTATGTAAAATGTTCAGAATGGGCAGATCTATAGAGACAGAGTAGATTAAAGGTTGCCTAGGGGTGGGGGAGGGGGTAGCGTTGGGAAGAATGAGGGGTGACTGCTAATGAGAACAGAGGTGGTTTTTTTCTTTTGAGGTGATGAAAATGTAAAACTGATTGTGGTTATGATTGTACAATTCTCTGAATCTACTAAAGATCATTGAATTACACACTTTCGATGGGTAAGTTGTATGTTATTTGAATTATATCTCAATTAACTGTTTAAAATATTCAACCAAATAATTAATTGTGTTAAACAATTAGACTGCATGGTTAGTAAATACAACAAATATGGTATAAATAACTAAAAGCCTCATAGTTTTTTTAGGTCATGAGGTAAAAATGGTCTTTCCTCAGATATGCTTAAGTTCAAAGCAATGGCTTTTGCTTAATCATGTAGTAATGTAATAAATTAATACTGTATACTTTTTTTTTTTTTGCTGAGGAAGATTTGCCCTGTGTCAGTGTCACAATCTAATGTACACATCAGGATAGATGCGGAGAGGGCTGATAGCCACTCTGAGTTTATTATAACCAGCGTTTCAATATATACATAGCTTACATCTGTTAAACATACACAGATGTTCTGGATGAAGTAATTAGCGAATGCCAAGAATTCTTAGTCATTTCTCAAGGAGCCCTCCCTTGGCCTCTGTTTTGATATTATCATGTTATTGCTGTGCTCCTATATTTTTATCTCGGAGCAGGCAAGGTCTCTTAGGCAACGGTCCCTCCTGCTCCCTATATCGATATCGTTTCTCCATCTGTGCCCCTGGGCAGCCGCCGCCTGGCTTAGGTTGCACCCCCCGGAGGTCTTACCCGTCATTGGCTAACCGGCCTTCTCACCTCCGGGTCACAGTTTGTTGGCAAGCCTTTTCCAGTGATTATTAACCCTTCCTGTGTCAGGGGTGGCTACACCCTGAGCTAACATCTGTGCCAATCTTCCTCTACTTTTTTTAGTATGTGAGCTGCCAACACAGCATGGCCACTAACAGAGCAGTGTAGATCTGCACCAGGGAACCGAACCCAGGCCTCTGAAGCAGAGCACGCTCAACTTAACCACTAGGGGTGAGCTCCTGTACTCTTTTAAGGGTACAAACTGAGCCTCAAGTCATTGAATCTCAGTGTAGCTTTAGATGGTGAAAATAACAATGTATTTAAAGACGTGTATTAATTCATTGAACAGATACTTATTGCAAACCTATCATGTGCCAAGCATCATGTTAGAATTAGGGATACAATGGTGAATAACATATTGTCTCTACTATCAAAAATTAATTATGCATATACATGTATGTATGGGATGTGTGTATGTGTGTGTATGTGAATACATGAGCATGCAAGCATGTGAGACAACAGCCCATTTACTCAGTTTTTGACCAGTTACAGGAGTGGACATTAGGATGTAGGGCATACCTGAGCAAACTTGGAGAGCAATTACAAGTTCATTTTGTAAGCAGGCTTAAAGTTGGATATTGCCTCACTTTATGTGGAACAAGAAATAATCTTAGCAGACAGGGGCAGGAAGAGGTTTACATGAGGGCCCCTTAAATAATAAGTCACTGGCAAAGAGTCCTGTCTGTTTGCATGGCCAGTGGTACTATAAATCACTGGTTTCCTTCTACTCCAAACATGGAGTAATGTTTAACACATAGCAGCGAATAGAACAAAGACTGAAGGCCATACTCAGCTGGAAGACAAGATGAAACAGAACAATTAGGGTATATCAAGGTCAAAATTATTTTGAATACATGATTTTGTCAGCATAAGGCAGTCACTAGACTGAGTATGGGTTTCCAGTTCCTGTTAATTGAACTCTTACTCTTTTCCTCTTCACCCATCCCTTTTTAAAAAAAATATGATTACCTGTGGGCCATTTCATTGTAGTCAATAGTAATTCCATCAGAAATTTGACAGAAGTTAAAAAAGAAAAAGATACAAAATCATCAGTTTCACTATCAGTTTAAAGATCTGTCAAAAGGCTTTCAAGAACGGGTTATAACGATAGCTAACTTTCACTTCTCTAGTGTCTTGTATAGTTTCATCTGTACCCAACATCCAGAGGAGTTCAGAGTATTTGACAGTGTACACTGTGTGCTTATATTCCCAAAACAAATGTAATTTTTTCTGTTACCGAATCCGATGATGATTTCAATTCTCCAGGCCTCAGTTGGAGATATCCCTAAATCTCTAATATTTTATAATGAAAGAATTATAAAAATACATGATCATTAAGTTTTCAATGTTGGATGAAAAGAATTTGGAGATTTTCCCCTGATTTACATTATCCATACTTTGTTCCTAACTAGTTTCCTAATTTTCAACGCAAATTTAGGAAGTAGCTGTTATTAGTTATCTATTGTCAAAATAATGATTCATAAACAACCACAAAATCACAGAGACATACAAGTGTTTATTTATTTTTTATTTATTTATTTATTTTTTAAAGCTAAATTGTGGAACATCCATAGACTTTTTTTTTTTTAAGATTTTTTTTTTTATTTTTTCCTTTTTCTCCCCAAAGCCCCCCAGTACATAGTTGTATATTCTTCGTTGTGGGTCCTTCTAGTTGTGGCATGTGAGACGCTGCCTCAGCGTGGTCTGATGAGCAGTGCCATGTCTGCACCCAGGATTCGAACCAACGAAACACTGGTGGAGCGCGTGAACTTAACCACTCAGCCACGGGGCCAGCCCCCTTATTTATTTATTTTTTATTGAGTTAATGATAGGTTACAATCTTGTGAAATTTCAGTTGTACATTAATGTTTGTCAGTCGTGTTGTAGGTGCACCACTTCACCCTTTGTGCCCACCCCCCACCCCACCTTTCCCCTGGTATCCACTAAACTGTTCTTAGTCCATAATTTTAAATTCCTCATATGAGTGGAGTCATACAGAGATTATCCTTCTCTCGCTGGCTTATTTCACTTAACATAATTCCCTCAAGGTGCATCCATATTATTGCAAATGGAATGATTTTGTTCTGTTTTGCAGCTGAATAGTATTCCATTGTATATATGTACCACATCTTCTTTATCCATTCTTCTGTTGATGGGCACTTAGGTTGCTTCCATGTCTTGGCTATTGTAAATAATGCTGCAATGAACATTGGGGTGCATAGGACTTTCGGGATTGCTGACTTCAAGCTCTTTGGATAAATACCCAGTAGTGGGGTGGCTGGATCGTATGGTAGTTCTATTTTTAATTTTTTGAGGAATCTCCATACTGTTTTCCATAGTGGCTGCACCAGTTTGCATTCCCACCAGCAGTGTATGAGGGTTCCTTTTTCTCCACAACCTCTCCAACATTTGCTACTATTAGTTTTAGATATTTTTGTCATTCTAATGGGTGTAAGGTGATATCTTAGTGTAGTTTTGATTTGCATTTCCCTGATGATCAGCGATGATGAGCATCTTTTCATGTGCCTATTGGCCATCAGTATATCTTCTTTGGAGAAATGTCTGTTCAACAGAGACATACAAGTGTTTACTACTCACACACCTTGAGTGGTTGACTAGGTGAATCTGCTGATCTTGGTCAGACTCATTTACATGTCTAGGATTGGTGCACTGTTGGATAATCTAAAATGGTCTTGCCTGGGACACTGGGGATGAATTGGCTGTGCTCCATGTGTCTCATTTTCTAGCAAGCTAGCATGGGCGCATTCTTTTGATGATGATGGCAGAGGGCAAAGCACAAGTGGAAAAATGCAAGTCTCTGTTTGCATCACAGTCAAAGCATATCATACCGTCAGAGTTACAATGGGAGGGTATTACAAGGTTACGTGGCAAAGGATGTTGTGAGGGGTTTAGGCCAACTACAAAGTTAGAGAGAACGGTCCCCACAAGAGATCACCTTCATTTCTGATACCAACTGCAAGTTGAGATGTTCCTCAAACCATTCGTGGTTTCGATAGAAGGACCACAGAGCTCACTGAAAGCTATTATACTCGTGGTTATGGTTTATGGTTATGGTTATGGTTTATTGCAGGGAAAGGATACAGATTAAAGTCAGCTTCTTTTACAGCTTCTTTTAATTCTTTCAGATGAAAAGAAGCACTTAAGGTGGAGTCCGAGGAAGTACCAAATGTGGAGCTTCCATTGTTCTCTTCCCATAGAGTCAGGATGCTTTGCTTTCCCAGCATCAATGTATAACAATACATACAGGATGTTGCCAACCAGGGAAACTCACCCAAGCAGTGGTGTCCAGGGTTTTTACTGGGGCTCCATTACCCAAACCCCCTACCCTAAATCACAGTGTTAGACTATCCAGTTTGACCCAAGGCCTCCAGGCAAACAAAAGTGCTTCTATCAGGCATGAGATTACCTCCCAGAAACTGAGGGCAAAAGCCAGACCTCATTTTAGGCAAGGTAAATTTTTTAACTACACAGGAGTGGATACAGGAAGTAGGGAAGACTTGGGACTATTAGTGCAATCAATCTACCACCGTAGCTCTGTTAAAAGTATTCCTTAGGGGCCAGCCCAATGGCGCAGCAGTTAAGTGCAAACGTTCTGCTTTAGCAGCCCGGGGTTCACCAGTTCGGATCCCCAGTGCAGACATGGCACAGCATGGCAAGCCATGCTGTAGTAGGTGTCCCACATATAAAGCAGAGGAAGATGGGCACGGACGTTAGCCAGGGCCAGTCTTCCTCAGCAAAAAGAGGAGGATTGGCAGTAGTTAGCTCAGGGCTAATCTTCCTCAAAAACAAACAAACAAACAAAAAACTTAAAAAAAATTTTAAAAAGTATTCCTTAGATTGGTATAGGATATGCAGTAGTGTTCTTTAACTTCAGGATTGATTTAAGAACGAACATTAACCATAGGCTAATTATAGATGTGATAAGTAAGCATCCTTCTCTTTACCCCTTGTACCAATTAAGATTAGAACTAATCATTACATTTGATAATTTTTTTCAGTCATTAAAAAATGTGTAAAACTCATCAACTTTGGCTCTATGATTAAAAAAACAACAAAACAAAACCTCACACAATTCTATATGATACAGCATCCGATGATGATTACTCATATTAATGTAGTACTTCAGACTTTTCCAAGAATTTTCAAAACAACTATCTCAGTTGATTCTCAAAATGTCTTTGTGTGGTTAGTAGGGCAAATATTATTATGGTCATTTGGTGGATGAAGAAATTTCAGCATAAAAGTTAAAATAATTCACTCCGGGATACCCTACTATACTGTCAATGGTAGACTAGGACCTGGGCTCACTGATTCTACCAGTGCTCCTTCCAGACCCAAAGTTTTTCCTCCTACCAAATACTGTAATTCTGTGACTGAATGAATTCCAGGTCTTAAACTCTGAGTCTTGTTTCACCAAACAAAGTTGAGATTTCTGGCATTCTCGCCTGGTTTGTTTGGGCTCTTGACAAGTTTACTTGGGTGGCAGAATGCATGGACTGGCCAAGCTCTACAAATCTTTCAGACAACAAAGTCAGATGCTGTTTGTTCATAAACAGATGCATTCTTCTGAAATGTAACATTATTTTCAGTGAAATATTTAAAAAATTTGTAAACATTTCCTATGCTTGACAGAATAGCTGTTGGGATATTCCCCTGCAAGCTATAGCACTTGAAAATATTTAATATTTAGGACTTAAACTATTTATATTCAAAGAATGATACATTGCTAAGGAAAGATTCTAGAAAATGGGAAAGAAGCAAATGGAGTCTGATACAGCTATCATCCTATTCATAGATCATTCACAACCAAAATTAATAAATAACTGTGCCTTAATATATTTCCAAAACCTGACACAATGTCTGGAATATTGTAGGTGCTCAATAAATATTTGTTGAATGACACAACAAGTAAATAACTAAAATAGGCTTCCTTATTACAACAGTAGCTTGGTAAAAGGTAATATTTTCTTGACACCATTATTTTCCTTTGGGAAAACAAGTGTATCACTTTTGGGAATTCGAAATTTGGTTCAAAACAAGAGAACAGTTGAGAGCTGAGTTGGAGCCTTCTCTAAAATGACTCGTAATACTAGTGCTAGCGTACTACATCAGTTAGATGTGTTTGGTTACGTGCAACTGAGATTTGAGCAAACTTAAATTTAATTTGCTTAAACAAAGGGAATCTGTTAGCTTCCATAGCTAAAACATCCAACTGTTGTTCAGGGCTCAGATACCATTGGATTAGGATTTCACTCAGTTTCTCTCAGCTCTACCCTGTTTCATGTGCTGGCTTTGTCCTCAGGCTGGCTTCCATCACGGTAGAAAAATGGGTGCCAGAAGATCTTAGGGCTATTTACTTTTTTGTTCCTATCCAGGGAGTATGTCTACCTTCAGCCATGAAGCACTCGATTTGGATCAATTTAGGTTACAATCTCTACCTTCTGAGCCCCTATCCAAACAATTCTGAGGTCAAAGGAACGTCATGAATTGTTTGGGACCTGGGTTAAGTGCTCATCCCTAAACCAATCACTGGCAAGACAGGTTGTCACATTACTGATGTGAATTAGGCTTATCAGGGCAAGGGGCCACCCTCGATTTGAGAGTAAGTAAGTAAGTTTCTCGGAACTGCAGTTTGATGTAGTTTATTATTTTTGGAATTATTTCTGTTATTATCTCTGCTAATATCTCTAAAGCCCCATTTTCTCTTCTTTTTCTGGGACTCCAACTATACATATGTAGGATTGTTTGATATTGTCCCACAGCTTTTGGATGTTCTATTTGTTTTTCACTTTTTTTTTTCCTCTGTGTATATTGGTTTGGATGATTTGATCTTTTCTCAGCTGTGTTGAGTACACCAAGTCCAAAGAGAATTATCTCTGAATATCATGGGATTTTTTCCCCTAGCATTTTCGTTTGACTCTTTCTTATAATTTTCATCTCTTTGCTCAAATTCCTCATTTGTTCATGCATGCTGTCCACTTTTTCACTAGTTAATTTTCACTAATTTGAAGTCTTTATCTGATAATTGTTCCAACATCTGGCTCACCTCTGAGTCCATTTCTGTTGCTTACTTTATATCTTGACAATGGGTTGTTTGTTTATTTTGTGTATCTCATGGCTTTCTAATGAATTCTCAACATTGTGTGTAGAACAGTACTCTTTTCTGGTAAGTAATGTCCACACCTAGCAATGAACACACCTCCTCTTCTTTCAGGTCATTAATGTAGGGGGTTGGATCAATCTAGTTAGAAGGTGAGCTAGGGCTTTGTTGTTGCTAGTTACCTTTATTACATCACAGACTTCAAATTCCTTTAGCAGGAGGGTGCTGTTTCATCGTGCTTAGTGTGGGAGCTGGGGTGCCAGAGAGTTTTTCTCAGTGTTCCTGCTTCCCCCTTGGCTTTCAATTGTCCCTAAGTTCTCATGCCACAGAGGAGCTCTCTCTCTCCACATTCAGCATTAAATTGGGTTTGTGATGGAGATTCTTTGTTGTCCTGGTCCAGTCACAGTCTTAGGCAGTTCCTGTGTCCCTGGGCCTTAGGAAGTGGGACTTTTTCAGTGTCGCCTCCCTATGGCAGCCAATTCAGCCTTTTATCTCTGCTTGGTCTTGGGCAAGAGTTTCCTGCTCTTCCCTCAGCAATAGTGGACCTCATCTTCCTATCAGTTTAGGATCGAGGGTCCAGGTGGGTTTCCTGCCTCTCCTCCAAAGATAGAGGGCTTTTCTTCTATACTTCCTCCATCCACAAGGGATCTTTGCCTTTGCCCTGGGGGCCAAAGGGTTTGCTGCCCCTTATCCAGTGGCTTAAGGCTTTTGCTTCATAGGAAACAAGAATCTGAAGAAAAAGGACTAGGAGAGGCTTTATGTCCAACTCCTAGCCCCTGCCAATTACCTCCTTTATGACTGCACCATTCAGGGGCTCTTTGTGATCTCCTGCCCTGCCTCCAATTTTTCATCTGAGCATCAGTTAGCTTGTAAGAAGAACTTGCAAGTGCGATCTCCCCTTGTGTCTGAGGCTCCCAAATTACATGCTAGCCTACAACTGGCCTTTAACAATTCATTAAAATTTTTGCTGAGTTTTTTCTTGCTCTTCCAAAGGTCTAAACTGTGTGTCCCATTTCTTCTTGGAACTCAGGTTAATTGGTTGCCTTGCAACCTCAGCTATCTGATATGGTCAAGAAAATTTATGATTTTGTAGATCTTCTGGCTTTTTTCTCATTGTAAGGGTAGGAGCAAAATTCTTTGCAGTTTTCTACATCCTAAGAAGTAGAAGTCACACCCAAGCTAAAAGGCTGGGCAATTTGAAAAGCTTTAATAAGGCTGACGAGAAGTGGAATGAATACTAGGTAGGCAGCCCACAGTATCCATTCCAGGTACAAATATAATCAATAAATCCAATCCTGGGGGGCAGCCCATTGGTGTAGTGGTTAAGTTTGCAAGCTCCGCTTCAGTGGCCTAGGGTTCATGGGTTTGGATCCCAGACACAGAACTACACACTGCTCATCAAGCCATGCTGTGGTGGCATCCCACATACAAAAAAATAGAGGAATTGGCCTAGATGTTAGCTCAGCAACAATCTTCCTCAAACAAAAAGAGTAAGATTTGCAACACATGTTAGCTCAGGGCCAATCTTCTGCACCAAACAACAACAAAATATATATATATACACACACACATAAATAAATAAATAAATCAAATTCTGGTAATAGGTTTTGTAAAGGAAAAGCTTGACTTTCTTTGTTTAGGCAGTATCTAAGTTAAGATAGACTAGGCAATGCTGCAGTTATAAACAACTCTAAGTTTTAGTGAGTTAACATAACAGAAGTTTATTTTTCACTTGAGCTACATATCCAGTGGAGGTTGTCAAGGCAGTAGTAGAGAGTTTGGGGCTTTGTTCGTTGTAGGAACTCAGACACCTGGACTGATGAGGGCTTCATCTTGATATGGGCTTCCGTGGTAACTGCAACAGTGGGAAGGGAACATGGTGAAAAGCATTCTGATTCTTAGACATGCCACTAGCATTAGCCAAAGCGAGTTAGTTGGCCACAACTAACTTCAAAGAAGATTGAGAAGAGCAGAGCTTCCGTCTGGGAAGGGAAAGATCCCGGAAGTATTTGGTGAGCAACACTAATGAACACCGTGGGAAGGTATCCTTGCCTTACCAACCAACAGCAGAAAGATATGTGCAGTTAATGTGTGACTGACTCAAGCTGAACAGAGTTAAGTCCAAAGAAATCACGGATCAATTTTAAATAAGAACTGCAAGTAGAATCAGAATTTTTAGCCTTTATATCAGTTTTTATTGTGATGCGGAAATCTGCTTTATATTGACAAACATTATTAATTGGCAGAGTAAGTTTGAAGTCTGTGATGGCCCTTGTCATTTCAAATCCAGTAAGATTCAAAATCCAACTCTTCAGCTTCTCTAAAAATTCGGCTCACTTTTCCAACTTCCTTGTTTTAGTTGTTGATACCACTATTGTGACAGTTTTCCAAACTAGAGACCATGCTACAATTTTCATGCAACTAATATGTCCTGCTTTACCTGTTGGAGGGTACAATATGAGGTCATATGCCTTTTAATATTAAAATTAAAGGTCTTAATGCTCCTGTACTGCTTATTGAGAGATCTTTTTTCCTCTCTGTAGCCCTCTTCCTCAGATAATTCTTGTGATTTCAAGAATGCTTATCTAATGTGAGGGTTCATTCCTAATTACTACATTCACCTCTAGGAGAGAATATTAGGAAATTTACTCAGACCCTTGAGGATTGTTATTGTCTTCAGCCATTGTTTCACTCATGGTCATATAAGTGAGTGTATTAGTTTCTTATTGCTGCTATGACAAATTACCATAAACTTAATGGATGAAACAATACAAATTTATTCTCTCACAGCTCTGTAGGGCAGAACTCTGCCACGGGTCTCACTGGGCTAAAATCAGAAGTATTGGCAGGGCTGCATTCCTTTCTGGAGGCTTTCGAGGAGAATCCATTTCCTCGTCTTTCCCAGTTTCTAGAGGCCTCTCACATTCCTTGGCTCATGGCCCTCTTTCTCCATCTTCAAATCAGCAATGTAGCAAATATCTGACTTTGCTTCCATCCTCACATCTCTTTCATCACAGCTAGGAAAAGTTCTCAGCTTTAAAGAACCCATTTAATCAGATGGGGCCCACCTGGATAATCCAGGCTAATCTCCCCATATAAGGGTCCTTAATTTAATTACATTTGCAAAGTTCTTTTGCCAAGTAAATAGTCACATGTTCTAGGGATTAGGATGTGGACATCTTTGAGGGGTATTATTCCGCCTGCCAAAGCGAGCATCCCCACTGAGGCCACATGATGTAGGTGGTCTGGCAACCCCATTGCAGCCACTTTCCTCAATGCCATAGCAACAGGATGATAGTGACTGGAATGGTTTCCAGTTTCAGCTACATTCTAGAAATACCTCATCTCTTGACTTTCATGTCCCTACTCACGATTAAGGAGGAAGTCCCTATCACTCCCACTACCAAGGCCCACTCCCATGTCCAGTGACATGGAAAACTCATATTCTCCCCTGCATTTTTCCTTTGTTAAAGGTAAACAACATAATGTTACTTCACTGTTTAAAATACTTCAACGCCTTCCCATTGTACTTGTTACACTACTAAACAGGCCCTGCATGATTTAGCCTTTGCATACCAATCATAGCAGTTTCTCCATTGCTTGTTGCACTACAATCACACTGAATTTCTTTCAGCTTCTCAAATGCACCAAGCTTTCTCTTGCCACATGGTCCACACATACGCCGTTCTCTGTCTTTAGAATGCTCTTATTCACACACTTCATCTGGCGAACTCAGGTCTCAGCTTCTGTCATTTTTTTCAGTGACCCTTTCTCTGTGTTATGAATCTAAATTACGTCCTTCCTATTATTCTTTTCCATAGCACCTTGTTATTTTCCTTCATTACACTCACCAATACTTATTTATTTATTTAGTATATTGTTTGTTTCTTTCAAAAGACTCCAAGTTCTACGAGAGCGGAAATCATATACCTACCACTTAGCATAGTGTGACTCATAGAGGCATACTTTGGCTCATATAGGCAAATATTTATTGGAAGAATGAATTCCCATTGTCACAAGTGCATGCTTTAACTCTATCCAATAAGATTATAAACTCTTTCAAAGCAGAAACTGTCTAATTAAAGTTTGTTATTCCACAGCCCAGTAGCAGTATCTCAGACACAGTAGGTAGGTATTCCATAAATATTTATTCAATGGATCTTGGATAACTAGACTCTACTTTTTTTCCTTCTAATTTACATAGCATAATATTTCTAAAATATAGGTTCCATCATCTTAATCCCCTGCTAAAAAACCTACCTACTATTACCTATTTCATCAAATTCAACTTCATTCTTCTAACTCTCAAGTAAAGTGTGTAGTATTTTATAATCCTCACAACATAATTCAATGCTTATCCATTCTCTCAAATGATTTCTAATTGTTTCATATGTGTGAATGCAATTTGATTAAAGCTGCTTTCAGTTACAGGGTTTATGTCTATTTGGCTTCCTTTTTTGTTGGGCACACAGGTGCTCAATGTTGAAGGAAGAAACTATCATTCAAAATGTGAAATAAAAAGCTGATTTATTATTTTCTTTTTTTAATTGTTTTTTTTGGCTGACGAAGACTAGCCCTGAGTTAACATCTGTTGCCAATCTTCCTCTTTTTGTTTTTTGCTTGAGGAAGATCAGCCCTGAGCTAACATCTGTGCCAGACTTCCTCCACGTTATATGTGGGTCGCCGTGACAGCATGGCTGATGAGTGGTGTAGGTCCCGTCCAGGATCCAAACCCACGAACTCAGGCTGCCAAAGCAGAGCATGTTAAACTTTAACCACTATGCCACAGGCTGGCCCCCTGATTTATTATTTTCTATGTGAGGAAGCACTATGCAGCAGACACATCTCTCTGCCGATTTTACACAGCATTTTGTGAAAGGTGGAGTTCAGGGATTGGCTGACTTTCAAGGTGGGAGTGGGTTGACATCAGCTATAGAAGCATGATTACTTTGGTGGAGAAACTGTTGACAATTGACTGATTTTCAAAGATGTATTAACTACAGTAAGGCTGTTGCCGTTTGGTAACTTTAAAAAGTGGGAGCCTGTTACTGATTGGCTGGTTTGTTAGAGGCTTGGTCACAAGGTTGAGTTGCACTGATCTATTAATTGAGTTTAAAATCACTTCTGGGGCCAATCCAGTGGCTCAGTGGTTAAGTTTGCATGTTCCGCTTCGTTGGCCCAGGGTTCGCCAGTTCGGATCCTGGGCGCAGACCTTTGCACCTCTTGTTAAGCCATGCTGTGGCAGGCGTCCCACATATAGAGTAGAGGAAGGTGGGCACAGATGTTAGCTCAGGGCCAGTCTTCCTCAGCAAAAAGAGGAGGATTGGCAGCAGACGTTAGCTCAGGGCTAATCTTCCTAAAAAAAAAATTAATAAATAAAATAAAATAACTTCTGCTTATTAGTTGTTACCATAGCTACATAAGAGACTGTTCCTAAGAATATAGGACTTTTAATATTTTCTTCAAGAAATATTACTAATTGATGGGCACATTCAACTTTTTCAGATGCAAGAAGAAGAGATTTATTGGGGGTTTATAGTACAGCTACAGCAGCTCTCTTCTAACGTTTGACCTTTCAGAGGGGAGTCATATCATTCTTTGTCTGTTCCCCAAGGTATCTCTCATCTTCATTCTAACCAAGCAGGGATGATCAGGTTCAATAGTCATAAGTAGATTTGATATGAAGTGTCCTTTTTTGGGCCATGATATTGATAGGGATAGGTTAGAAGTTTCTTTCAGCATCACAACTCATCACTCATAAAATAGTGTAAATTTTTAGGATTGTTGTCACATTTGGGAAAATCGCAAATAAAGTTATTTAGTATACGACTTGAAAGAGTTCAGGGCACATCAGTTTTCCTTAAACTGATGACACTCTAACTAGTTTGTTGTGGATATCCTTATTAAATTCTGATAGAAAAGAACTTCCTTTTGTTGGCTAAGCATTGGTAAGCACTAAACGTTTCATTAAAATTTTACACATCCAATAAATGGAAGAATTTCCCACAGATTAGCTTCAGACTCCCTTAGTTTCAACTTTGCTTCTCCTCTATTATCCATATATTTTTGATGCTAGGACAAAGGGCACATTCAAATAGGTATAAGATGTCTGGCCCTGCACCTTTGTTTTACAATGCTGGGTGAGTGGGCCAGTGGGCACAATGGGTGGTAGGAGTATTCTTGGATGCCATTCCTACACTGGGACAGCTGCAATATCTTAACTATGTATGGAAGTGACTGA
This sequence comes from Equus quagga, assembly GCF_021613505.1. Classification (NCBI taxonomy): domain Eukaryota; kingdom Metazoa; phylum Chordata; class Mammalia; order Perissodactyla; family Equidae; genus Equus; species Equus quagga. The sequence goes on from NC_060268.1 coordinate 124,333,320, forward strand.
ATTACAAAAACATATCCTACTAAACTCAAACCACATGTATTCAAACTGAATTTCCCTTCAGCTAAATTTTAAAAATGCCTGCTAGCTACTCCAACACACTAGACAAGGGGAAGTGTGACAGAGGAGAAATCAGTAAGGAAAGAATTAGCAGTCTAAAGATTGCAGTTAAAATTTTTACTTTTACAAATTTTACAAAAGCTTATGACCATATAAACATATTGCTAGGGCCCCTTCCAGAGCCTTGTAAAGGGCTAGTGCAATGAAATCCCCTGAAGCTGAAGTTTTCTTAGCTTCAAAGCAAATCTGCCTCAAGGTCTGGAGCCATTTTATTTATAGGGTGAATTGTCAATTTTCAGAGTCAGCTGTATATAGGGCTAGTAGATACATTGATTACAGCTCCATTCGAGGCAAAGATTTTCTAACAGGAAGACATCTTTGCCTCTTGTATCAAAGGGCTCCCTGCTATTTGTTTAGGTTAGCTGTTCTCAAACTCTGGTCTCACTCCTAAAAAGTACTGAGGACTCCAAAAAGCTTTTATGTGGATTATATTTATCAACATTTACTGTATTAGGAGTTAAACATGTAAAGTATTTGTTTATTAATTCATTTAAAAACAATAATAAATCTGTTACACATGAACATAAATATTTTTAATGAAAAATAACTATATTTTCCAATGCAAAAAGAGTTTAGTGAGAAGAATGGCATTATCTTGCATTTCTGCAAATCTCTTTAATGTCTGGCCTAATAGAAGATTCTCACATCTCCTTCTGCATTCAATCTGTTGCAATATCACAGGACATGTAGTCTCTGGAAAACCCCATTGTACATTCATTAGGCTGAAACGGCAAAGACTGTCTTACAATGAAATAATTTTGACCCTGTGGACCCCCTGACCACATGAGAACTGCTGATTTTAGACATCACTATATCTACTTTCTAGTTGCCTAGGGCTCCCAGAGAACCCTCTCTCTATTTCTGTATCTGAATAATCAACCCCACCTCCTAGATAAGAGTCAAATGTTAATTTTTGCTATGTTTTTTAGCATACATGGAAAATTCTGAAAACGATTTTTAATGAATAACAAGTCTTAGAGAAGTCATTCTTCCCTTTCACAGACAAGGGAAAAATATCTCTTTCATTGTCCTCTCACTGATACTAAGGTTTTCTTCTTTTAAGATTATACTGACTAAGGCAAATCTTAGACTGAGACCAAACACAACATTGGGTGCCTTATATGCTACAACAACACAATCTAATATTTACCGAGTCCTTTCTGTGTGCTAGGTATATGCTAAATGCTTTACATACATTATCTCATTTAATTGTCACAATAATCCTATGAGGTACCTACCGACATTCCTATTCTAGATGAGAAACTGAGATACTAAGAGGTTAACGCCCAGCGTTATACTGAACTGAGCTGGGAATTGAACCCAGAAAATGTGTCTCCGGAGCGCGCAGGCCATTATCTACTCATAGAGTATAAAGGTAGGAAATGAGCCAGATTCGTATAAAATGACAGTAGACGTGAGAGACGGAGGTTTGCAAAGCAAAAAGCCTCAGGGCCAAGACAGCTGAGATATCAAGCCTGGAAGCACTGTATTCCCATCCGAGGCTTCCTTTCTGCTTTATTTTCTACGCTTCTATGTTCCTCTTCTCACATTTAAGATATTTCATTACTGGTGGCTTCGTCGCCAAACCTGAAATTAAGGCACTAAACCACCCGACAAAAGCGAGCGGAGCGAACCCGAGCTAACCGCGGTAGCGGGGGCTGGGCTGCAACCCTGCGCAGGCGCGTTCCATCCGAGGCCCGTCTACCGGCCCCGCCCCTCGGCCTTAGACTCCCCGGGGCCGGTGGGGAGTAGGGGTGTGGGCCACGGGTGGGGGCGGGAGAGCGGCCGAGGCCGGGCGCCTGCGCAGTCGCGGGGGCGCGGGTGTGATGGAGCTCACGTAGCAAGGGCTGCAGTCGTCTCCTCCCCAGCGCTGCTGTCGAGGCCTAGAGGTTATAAAAGGGCTAACTGGCTCCCTCTGCTGCCCAGTCGTGCCGCCAAGCGGGCTGAGGGAAGGGAGTAGGTAGCCAGCTCGTGTGCAGGCGACAGGGGACTGAAGATCGCGCCGCCCCCCGGTCCCGCTTCGCAGGTAAGATGCTCCCCCGACCTTGGGGACTGAGGGTGAGGCCCTTGGGCAGCCCTGGCCCTTCCCGGACGGCTGTGGCGGTCCGGTCCCTGTCTCCTCTTGTTGGATGGCTTGAGGGTGGGGGGTTCTCCAGTTTACCACAGTTTACCACAGCAGCCCAGTACCTTCTCTGGAGACTCGGCCTCTCGCCCTGCGCCCCGCGACCCCCGGCTGCCCCAAAGGCCCTTCTGCCCTTCTCCGTGCTCCCCTTCCCACCTCTTCCCTGGTCGGCGCCCCTGACCGTGGGCTCTGCTGCAGCCTCTGTCCCCGCCCCGGGGACTAGGAGTTTCTTGAATATTCCTTCCCGCGGAGTCACCCTGTTAATTTTTCCCGAGCTTCTCTCATACCTGGTCCTCCTTACAAAGCTGAGGGTGACGCGGGGGTGGGGCGTGGGTTTTTGGCCACCGTAGCAGCAGATGGCTAGCCTGTGGTAGTGGAGCTGAAGCACCCCAGGCATATTTGCCCTATCGAAAAGACGTGGGTCTGGGAAGTGGACCTACCCAGAGAAGTTCAGACGTAACTCATCTGTTGCGCGTCGGTGCTGCTGGAACAGCTAGACGTAGCCCCGGGCGGCGAGTTTCGGGCTGCGGAGTTGAGGAAGTCGGCTGTCAGGTCACCCTGGTGTGGGGGAAGCTAGTCGTCTTCCTTCCCTCTTCTTCCACATGGGTTTTTTAAAGGCACATGAGTTTTTCCCTCTCCCCTCCTGTCTTTCTCACCAGAGAGTTTGCTGCTTTTACAAGTCCACATCAGTAAAACGAATTCCACAGTTGTGTGAGAGCTTTGAGTTCCCAGATTACATGAACGGTCCCCAGATGTATGTTTTAAGGGGCAGGAAGAATGGTACCATAAGTATGAGACTATTTCTCTTAAATAATCGAATGTATTAAATACAATTCAGTTCTTAGACACTACCATCCTATGCGTTCCTAATAGAGGGGAGAACACTTGAAATTTTGCACTGTTTACTTTAAGAAAGGGATGAAGAAACAGCTAGATCTCCTTTTAGGAATTGATCTGAAAGGCCAAAGAGGCTTGCCAGTTTCAACTTAACTCTTTCTGGTTTCTCTGAGAGCTGTGGCTCTTCCACTTTCCCTTGGAATGCACTCAGAAAGGATGAAATAGCCTCTACGTGAGTGGGGGAGGGGAAAAGACGTGGCAGCAGTGTTCTTTCATCAACTTTTTGCTCATTTTTTTAAAGGTTTTGAGAAGAAGCATATTTCCCCTTTTAGGTTTAGATGTAGCTTATGAATGAGGCTGGTCTTTTCATAAAATAATCAGATGAAATATGCAGTCCGCATGGCAGGAACACTGGAACTTAATTTATAAAACATATTAAAGGGATTTTTCTGATCAAGTTTCTATGGAGAAAATGGATACCTTAAGCAGGAAATATTTAAGAAGCTGAAAGTGAACAACCTTGCGTATGCTTTGCCTTGATTTGAAATTTAAGTAGACATTCCGTGATTTTTCTTTAACTTTGGCTTTTAGCCTGTGAAATATAGTTTCAGTCTTAAGTATGACCTTCAAATTTTACCTTTTCTTTCTTTGGGAAGCATAGGTTTTGTCACTTACCTTTAGAAGTCATGACAGGTTTGGTTTTGGAACATTATGCCAGTGTTTTAGATAGCCGATGGCAAATGCTTCTTATAGATTTAACATAGACTAACTTGGAAAAGGACTACTTTCTCTCTTTTTGGATGAGTAGTGCTGTTTCCTTTGACATCTTAACATGAATTTTATTTTGAAGTACTGAAAGTGAGGACTTTAGTAAGCAGATAATTATATTGGCCATTTTGTGTCTGGGTAACTAAGGTAGTAAAACAGATTAAAAAATGTATACAGCTTTTAATTATTGCAGAAAAATTTAGACAGTGCAAAAGATTTGAAAAAAGAAAGTTTTATATCACCTAGGTAGTAGTCCAGGGTGTTGTAAGTGAATCTTGGCTTTTTGGTAAGGAGATGTTAACCTTTTCTAATACTGCAGAGTGGGTTGTATACTGACAAGAAGTATCTTTCATAGGGCAATTAAGTTCAGATTCCTGCTTTTATTGCAAGAGTGCAGCCATAAAGCTTGTGAGCCTTCATTTTTGTGGAAGGAATGCCTTATTTTATTTAGCAATTAATTATCAACTGGGATATAATTACTGCTCTTAGATTTGGAAAGTGTACCCTGTGAGATACATAGTAGCAGTTCTCAATCTATTTTGAGGTCATGAAATCTATTGAGAATCTGATAGAAGATGTGGACCCTGGGTCAGCAAATACAAGTTCACACATCTGCTTGGAATTTTATATACATTTATAGATACTCTCTCCCACTCCTAAGTGCATCTATAAACTCTATTATAAGAACTAAAAAATAGAAGAGATATGAAATTAATTTTTAAGGATATCTAGGTATCTTGAGGCAGAAATTTCTTGAATATTTCTGACAATTGAGCTGGAATTGTAGATCTCACTGGACTTGAGTATATAGATGACCCTAATGAACTTTTGCTAAAAGGGTTTTGACAAAAGTTAATAGATTGGTGGGAGAATAATTGAATTGCTAAATTGTTTAGGCCAATAATACATCATGTTGGCCTTCTCCCTTCCTTCTCAATATGTTGTAACATATCTTTGGTTCTATTCTGAAAGTGGAAAATGCGTGAAAGTAAACAAAAATAAATTGCACAGGCCCTTGGCATTAAAGTTTATTTCTCTTCTTACAGTGGGATCTTGAATCTTATAATTAAATCATAATGATTGTGTGTGTGTGTATGAATATATGAGACAAGCCAAATAAAGTGTGTATGGATATTTGTGAAACTAGTTAAAGCTTTGTTCGTGTTTCTACTTGATGAAATTTATTTGTATAAATTGAGCTATCCTCTCATTAGCTTTCCTCTAGCCAAATATTGTACCTCAGTAAAAACTAATGAAACTCAGAAGACTTCTTTAAGTTTACTCCAGCAGTTTTTGAACTTGATATAATGAAAAGCATTCCTTTTCCTGATGTTTCTTTGGATGATCACTGTGACTATTAGTGTATTTGGTTGGTTATTGGCAAAAAATACAGTTTAGAGATTGATGCTTTTTACATGGTGGTCATCAGTGAATGAATAGTATCTTGGACTTCTTCCTCTTCCCGCTTAGAGTTTCATATGAGTGTGTCCGTGTTTTGGTGGTTTACATTTTTTCATTTAAATAGTAATATTATGATATGTCAAATTAACATACTCAGCCTTTCTCTCTTGGTTGGGCATTTGAGTTGATTACCATCGTAAGTAGTACAAAGAGGAGGCTGTAATTTAGTGGTTTATTTTATCCACCTTTATAGCTGTAGTAAACTTTAACCAGTTTTCTTTCTATCTGCATTTTTCTCAGGAAACGAAACATGTGACAATAACATCTTACATCAGTATTTTTTCTTCCCCCTAAAAGAATTTTCTAGGAGGATTGAACTGGGCTCTAAAAAGATTTTTTTACTCTACCTGATAACAACTAAAGCACTTTATAAAGTGTTCTTTCATATATTGTATAATTTGATCCTTAAAATAATTCTATGAGGTAGTTTTATATCATCACCATTTTATACATGAAGAAACTGACGCTCAGAGAAGTCAAGTAATCTGACCAAGAATATAGTAAGTGGCAGAACTAGAACTTGGACCCAGGTTGTTGTCTGTTTTCTGATTTCCCGCTTCATGTGACTTCATCCTTGGTAGTTGGTCAGACTGACTTGGAAGTAATGGAAGTAATGAAGTAATGGAAGGAAAAAAAATCAATTCAATAGCATATTACCAAGGTATTAGAAATGTTTTCAACATCTAGGGTTGGAATAACATAGGGTTCCTGGTTAGTAGTAATTAACTTTGTCATTCCACTTGATTTAATTTAAAAGCATTTATAATGTGCCCAGTAGACTATGGGAGAATCCAAGGAGTGGTAAGAAGTGTTTCATAGGAGAAATAGGATATGAAAGTTACATGGCATGCAGCCATGTTACTAACATTTTACTTCATGTTAAATCTGAATAAGTACTGAATGGAAACCCATGTCTAGATTCACATCCTCTGCAACCATCAGTTCGTTTTTCCTTATTCTAGTATATGTGGTTTTATTTTGTATATCTTTTCCTCAGCTTGACAGCTTGGGATCTGGCTTTAGAAAAAAGAGGTAATTGGAAGAAGAGGGAGACTAGGTTAAAGAAAAATGAAACTTTTGCAGAAGAGCCTTGGGAGAGATGAAGTTAGGGTAAAGTATACCTGGGCCTCAGAGGTGTAATCCATCTATTAGTAGGAGAGGGGCTGCTAAAGCCAGTTTGAAGTATTCTGTTCTGGACTAATGGGCCTTGGCCTGAATGGATCATGGTCAGAGATTAAAAGTATGTATAACCTCTTTTGTATTAGGAATGATCTTTAAGAAATACTATAGGTACATATGGGAATTTGTTCTTATCTGTGCAGAGTGGGTTAAACAAAAGTTAGTTTCTCTAGATGTTTTCCATTCCAGGTATCAGAGTTACGTTATTTTGGAACTACAGTAAGACGCAAGAATTAGTAGTCAACAACTATAAAATAAAAAGCCATTGAACGTTGATATGAAGCATCAAATAGAACAGTCTCTTCTGTTGTGCATGTCTATAGCAACAGCAGACATGGACTCTATAAGCATATTGTTAACATTTTGGGAGAAGGTGCTTTTGTAAGATTTCTGAGGAGTAAGTAATAGAAATGGAAACTTGCAAAGTATTAATCATTAATTTTCAGATGTCTATTTTAATCTATTTTCTGTGTTTTTCTGAGTTTATATTTATAAGATTCTTCACCTCAGTACCTAGCTCTATTGCCCTAATGATTTCTCAAGCTTTTCAACCATGAATTGTTTTCTGAAATTTTTAAAGAATTTTGGTTAAGAAGGGAAATTTGTATACAAAGCCAGGACTAGTGTTTAGTTTTAGAGAAATGAGAAAAATTATCCTGAAGGTGTTTTCCTTGATTCTCTTTTTTTTAAAATTGAGGTAACATTGGTTTATAACATTATATAAATTTCAGGTGTACATCATTACCCACGATTCTGTATTGTGATCATTATTTATTGAGTATTGTTATTATGTACTAAACATTGTGCTGGAAGAATCAGGATAACTTCTTGTTTGAAATAACATACATAATGGAGGACAGTTACATAAGATTATGTTTATTTTATTTGAGAGTGTTTAGTAAATATTGATTAACTGGGTTTAAGTAGACTCAAGACTTCTCTTACACTTTAATCTTGTATTAACTGAATTTGCATATTTAATTCCTTCAAAAAATGACCAATAAGTGTTTATTTTAGTGTTTCTAAAACCTAGTTATCCAATTTAGGACCTCAGAGCCTTACTTGCTGTGTACATATGGCCTTTATTCTTGCCCACTTTTTCCAACAACCTCACCTCTTTTTTTTAAGCCAGGCAAGATTTTATTCATATTCAAAAGTTGCATGAAGACATTCTCAAATTTACATGGTCTCAAATTTACCAGTCTCTTAACATCAAAGATATTTGGAGACTAGATCTCAATTTACTGTGTTTAAGTTAAAAAAATCTTAAATAATGATTTTTTTTGAAAACAGTGGACAGTGATCATAGCTACCAAGTAATAGAGTTTTATAAGTAAATAAAACACCAATGTTTGGCATAATAAGGGTGATTATTAATAACTTAAAGTAATTGATATATTTTAACAACTTTGTTGAGGTGCAATTGATAATACAGCAAACTGCACATATTTACAGCATACGGTTGACAAAAGTATATACTCATAGAAATGTCAACACAATCAAGGAACATATCCATCACTCTCAAGAGTTGCCTCATGCCTCTTTGTAATCCCTCCCTCCTCTCCTTCCTGCCCTTTGCTCATCCTTAGGAAACCAGGATCTTTTTCTGACACTTAAGATTAGTTTGTATTTTCTAGAGTTTTCTATAAGTGGAATCATATAGTATGTGCTCTTTTTTAGTCTGGCTTCTTATACTTAGCATGATTCTTTTGAAATTCATCCATGTTGTTATGTGTTCATTCTTTTTTAATGCTGAGTAGTATTACATTGTATGGATATACCACAATTTTTTTTTTTGGTCCCTTTACCAGTTGAGGGACATTTGAGTTGTTTCCAGCTTTTAACTGTTATAAATAAAGCTGGTATGTGCATTCCATACAGTCTTTGGAGGGATATATTCTTTCTTTTCTCTTTTGTAAATATCTAGGAGTAGAATAACTACACCATGTGTGATAGGGAAATGTTTTTTCCCAGTCCCTGGCTCATCTTAATTCTTTTAACAGTGTGTTTCAAAGAGCAGGAACTGTCTCTATTCACAGACATTATGTCTGTGTAGAAAATCTGAGACATGGTTCAGAAAAGCTCTTGATCTAATAAGTGAATTCAGCAGGGTTGAAAGACAGAAAGTCAATATATAACAATCAATTGGATTTCTGTATATTAGCAATGAACAATTAGAAATTAAAATTTAAAAGTACCATCTCAATAGCACCAAAAACAATGAAATATTAGGTATTAACTTTACAAAATGTGCAAGATTTGCATACTGAAAATTAGAAAACAATGATGAGAGAAACCAAAGAAGACCTAAATAAATGGAGAGATATACCATATTCATGTACCGGAAGACTCAATATTGTTAAAATAACTATTCTTCCCAAACTGATGTATAGATTCAATGCAGTTCCAGTCCAAATCCCAGCAGGATTTCTTATAGAAACTGACAACTCATTCTAAAATTGACATGGAAAAAAAAGGAACTAGGAAAGTCAAAACGATTTTGAAAAAGAAGAAGAAAGTTGGAAAAATCCACACTGCCTGATTTCAACTTTACTATATAATTGCAATACTCAGGGCAGTGTGGTATTGAAGAAAAGATAGATGTACAGATCGGTGGAACAAAGTAGAGAATCCAGAGGCATAAAAATGGTCAAGTCGTTTTTGACAAAGGTTTAAAGGCAATTCAATAGAGAAAGGATAGTCTGGAATAGTTGGTTATTCATACTCAAAAAGAAAAAAAATCTCTGTTTTATTTGGCACTTAGTATCCCCCATTGGAAATTGGGCAACCCTCCTGCCCAGGTATTTTTGTAAATGTTGGGACAAATGATACAAAGGCACCAATGGATATGAAATATGAAATAAAATTTACTCAGTAAACTGAAAAAGGGTTCCTCAGGACAAGGGCTTAGGTTTAGTTCAGAATGAAGCCAGAGTGAAGCAGGGTAGTTGCTTTTAGTTCTTTTTTTTTTTTTAAAGATTTTATTTTTTTCCTTTTTCTCCCCAAAGCCCCCCAGTACATAGTTGTATATTCTTCGATGTGGGTCCTTCTAGTTGTGGCATGTGGGACGCTGCCTCAGTGTGGTTTGATGAGCAGTGCCATGTCCGCACCCAGGATTCGAACCAACGAAACACTGGGCCGCCTGCGGCGGAACGGGCGAACTTAACCACTCGGCCAGGGGCCCAGCCCCTGCTTTTAGTTTTTATTGTAGCTAGAAGGAGGGATCTTTATGATAGTTCTCATGTGTGGGATTTACTTGGTTTCAGCTTCTCACCGACAACAAGGGAGGGAATGGCTTAGCTTTCTTTCTGATTTACCCACATGTGGAGCAAAAGGAGGAGGGAAGTAGGGCTTCATAGCAGTCAGCACTCAAACATCAAAATAGAATCTTTTTTTTTATTACAGCCTCCATGCAAAAAATACATTCTATGTAAAAACTAGTTCAAAATGGTTCATAGACCTTGAGGTAAGACCTAAAGCTATAAAATGTCTTGAAGAAAATATAAGACAAAATGTTTTTGACCTTGGGTCAGGCAAAGATTTCTTAGATATGACACCAAAAACATGATCCATAAATAAATTGATAAATTTGACTTCATCAAAATTAAGAACTTCTGCTGTTTGAAACATAGTGTTATGAGAATGAAAAGACAAGCCACACAACAGGGAGTAAATATTCCCCCATCACATATCTGACGAAGGACTTGTATTCAGGATACATAAAGAAGTCACAAAATTCAGTGATAAGGAAACAACCTAATTAAATATTTGGCAAAAGATTTAAGTAGAAACTTTACCCAAGAAGGTATATAGACAGCAAATAAACATACCAAAAGATATTAAACGTCATTAGTAATTATGACATTGCAAATTAAAACCACAATAGATACCACGATACACCTGGTGAGAAAATTAATTATTAAGAAACGTGAAGGAAAAAACGAAAAACAACAATACCAAGTGCTGATGAGAATGTGGAGCAATTGGAGCTTTTATCCACTGCTGATGGCAATGCAAATGTATAGTGACTTTAGAAAAACATTAGCAGGGCCGGCCAGGTGGCGCAGCGGTTAAGTTCCCACATTCCGCTTCGGTGGCCTGGGGTTCACTGGTTCGGATCCCGGGTGCGGACATGGCACCCCTTGGCATGCCATGCTGTGGTAGGCATCCCACATATAGAGTAGAGGAAGGTGGGCATGGATGTTAGCTCAGGGCAGTCTTCCACAGCAAAAAGAGGAGGATTGGCAGCAGTTAGCTCAGGGCTACTCTTCCTCAAAAAAAAAAAAAAACAAGAAAAGAAAAACATTGGCAGTTCTTCATAAAGGTAAACACACACTTACCGTACAACCTGGCATTCCTACTCCTAGGAATAGCCCACTGAAATGAGAATTTATGTTGATTTCTTTTTTAATTTTGCTTTTCATTTCAATTTTATTAAAATATGCTGAGTCAATAAACAAATCAGAATTTTAGAGCAAGAGGATATGACGTTTATCAAAAAACATTATGTACTGCTAATCCGTTAATATTCACTCAAGTTAGATATGACACGTTACACATTCATTAGACTCATTGGGATTCACATGAACAAAACAATTACAAATAAAGAATCCAAGATGACAAGTTAAGAAACAAATAATAGACTTAATTGAGAGAAAGTGGGCTGTCTTGAATTTTTTTCAGTAGGAGAGATTAGTCCTTGACAAAAGCAAAATGCTATATTAAAAAAAGTCTTTATTGGAGGCAGGACAATCACCTGGACCAAGTAATCTGAAGAATTGCTCACAAGTAATCTAGCTAATTGAAAATTTAATCTTTAATATTAATCAACAGATGATATTTTCTAAATATCTTCTCTTATAAAATATATGTTGTAATTTCTAAAACAATCTACCAGTTTACACATGTAATAATAAATATTTTTTCACTTATCATTTTTACCTCATGCCAACACCCAAGACACACTTCTTCACATATATAATGTTTTACATTCCAGTAAAGATAATGCAAATGTGTGGTGATAGTGCTAGACATTGTTCATTTATAAGTATTATAGGAGCAAGTGATGAAAACTAAACAGCTAAAATGAAAGTATATAGCTACTAAAATAATTCAGGGGATCACCTTGCTAGATTGATGCAATTGTTTTGGCAAATAAATAATGTACTGGGAGATATATATATATAGGTTCTGTATCTGATTGTCAAGAGAAATTTACAGTTAATGTGCTGGAGGAGGAGTCAAAATTATCATGGTAGTAGACATAAGGACTAAATGTAATATGGTATACTAGATAGGATACTAAAATAGAAAAAAGGACATTATTTTAAACTATGTATTTTAGTTAATAATTTATCAATATAAATTCATGAACTGTGACAAATGTAACATACTAATGTAAGATATTAATAATAGAGAAACTAGGTATGGGGTGTATGGGAACTTTCTGTACCTTACAACTTCACAATATTTTATAAATCCAAATATATTCTAAAACAAAATGTCTGTTAAAAGGAAAACAGAAACAAAACACTTGCAATACTTTCATTGCCTAGTTGGGTGTGTATGTGTTTAGTTGCTGTTCTGATTTCTTTTTTTTAAAACAGCTTTATTGAGAGATAATTCACATACTATACAATTTACCTTTTAAAGTGTGTACAATTCAGTGGTTTTTAATGTATGCAGAGTTGTGCCACCATCATAATGATCAATTTTAGAACGCTTTTATCACTCCAAAAAGAACCCCCAGATCCATTAGCAATCACTCCCGTCCCCTTCCCCCTACCCCAGCCTTTGGCAACCACTAATCTACTTTTTGTCTCTGTAGATTTTTTTCACTTAGCATAATGTTTTCAGGGTTCATTTGTGTTGTAGGATGTATCAGTACTTTATTTCTTTTCATGGCCAACTAACATTCCATTATATGGATGTACCATATTTTGTTTATCCATTCATCAATTGGTGGACGTTTGGGTTGTTTCCCCCTTTTTAGCTATTTTGAATAATGCTGCTATGAACATTCATGTGCAGATATTCGTGTGGACATATGTGTTTTCATTTCTTTTGGGTATAGACTTAGGAGTGGAATTGTTGGGTCATATGGTAACTCTATGTTTAACATTTTTTAGGAACTGAAAAACTGTTTTCCAAAGCAGCTACACCATTTTACGTTCCCATTAGCAATGTGTGACTGTTCCAGTTTCCCCACATCCTTGTCCACATTCGTTATTTTCTGTCTTTTTTACTATAGCTATCCTAGGGGCTGTGAAGTGGTATCTCATTGTGGTGTTCATTTGCACTTCCATACTGATTAATGAGGTTGAGCGTTTTTTCATATACTTATTGCCATTTGTGTCTCTTCTTTGGAGAAATGTCTCTTCAATTCCTTTTCCCATTTAAAAAAATGGACTATATGTATTATTTTTATTGTTGAGTTCTAAGAGTTCTATATACATTCTAGGTACTAAACCTTTATTAGAGATATGCTTTGCAATTTTTCCCCCCATTCTATGAGTTGTCTTTCACTTACTTGAAGAACAAAAGTTTTAAATTTTGATGAAGTCCAATTTATCTGATTTTTTCTTTGGCTTCTTATGCTTTAAGTGTCATATCTAAGAAACTATTGCTCAGGTTTTATGTCTAATTGCCTAATCAAGGTTACGAAGATTTACACCTATGTTTTTTCCCTAAGAGATTTATAGTTTTAAACTTCAAAGTAGTGTTTGACCCATTTTGAGTTAATTTTAGGGTCAATTTAAAGTTTTCTTAAGTTTATTCCCAGGTAATTCATGTATTTGTTGCTATTGCAAATGAGATCATTTTTTATTGCTTCCTGTGATTGGTTATTGTTTGTATAAAAAGATCCATTTTTAAAGCAATGCCATTTTTTCCAAATGATTATTTTTCAGGTAGTATAACTTGCTTAAAAAAATTCAGTCTTTAATGAAGTTTCATTGAAAATTCTGCTTTTAGAGTAGTTTGCCTTCACCTCGTGTTCCTTATTTAAGCTTAAAAAATCTAGAATGTATATTGTACAAAATTTTACTTTTCATTGTATCCTTAGGGTGGTGAAGACACTACAGTTGCCTTATCAGGACTTCCTATGTAAATCAAAAACAGGTGAAATTTGTTTTGGAGCAAAAGGGATTGTGGGTGTCATTATGCCAGCTAGAGCTCCACAGTAGAGCTGTGGAGTTGGTCACTTGGATTTTGCTAACTCTGTCCATGATTTGAATTTGTCTGTCCACTTTAGTGCTACTTTGACTCTTTTTTAGTTCACTTATTTATTTATAGAAACAGAAATTTTGTATTAAAATATGTTTATTAAAGAAAACACAGAAGTTGAGTGAAGAGAAGTGGCTGTGATCCCACCTCTTACCATTGTTAACATTTTTTTGAGTTCTTTTAATTACAGTATAAAGTCTTTATATATATATATGCAAATATATTCTTTAAACTTAGAAATAAGGCTTTAAAGCTGCCTCATGTATATATTTAGCACTCTCCAAATTAGAAAACAAACCTAGTTTTAAGAGTTGAAAACTCTAAAAAGTTGCTGGTTTTTTATATTATTGCTTTTTTCAATACTCTAACCAATATTTATTGATATTCATGTTATGGAATATACACAATTTCATTAATTTAGTCAGTTTATACAACCATGAGAAGATAACTGCAAATTCTTTCTTAAAATCAGAAATATATAGACTATGTTAATATTTGGAAATACCAGCATTTGTGAGCAACAGGGAAAGCATGTATAATTTAATTTTTACTTCTTTTCTTTCTTCCCTTCCATTGCCTCTGTCCATTGTCTTCTCCCACTCAAATTCCTCTGCTAGTGGATTTGGCTACTTACCCCTTCCCATTCTCTTAGCCTAGGGTTGAGGTTGCCTGGGCTTCCCACCATTCTCCAAGTCTTCTTTTTCCATGTCCCTTGAGGCACCCTTTACAACAAGTCCAGCTATTCTTGAGTTCTTGCTGCACCTCTAAAAGTAACGTTTCGTAAGTGTCTTCTGTGTGATGTGTGGGGTATCGTACTAGGCACATTCATCTAAATTACTGCTGTTTTTTTTTATTACTTGCTGGCAGTCAAATTTGGTCTCATATTTTGATACCTTACCTTTTTGCTTATTCTGCTTCCTGTTAAAGGGAGCACCAAATAAAGGTGGACATTATTGATGAAGCTTACTCATTTGAGGGGCTCTAAATTTCACTTACAGTAAATTTTTTATAGTCTCTATCCTGGAAACAGGAATCCTGACCTTTTTTCCTTCATTGAGAAATAGATGCATTTCTAACTAAAGTGTTTGAAATAGTTGAGAGGTATATTACATAGTTTAAAATATGCAGTTTAAAAGTCAGTGATGAATGACACCATTTTAATAACAGTAAGATTCATTTCTTTCTCAAGCCTTCTTCAGCTTACATTTATTCGTAAAATGTTTCTGGTTTAGGGGAACTTCACTTTCCTAGTTGAAGCAGAAACTTTAAACATTGAGTTTAACTTCACTTTAAATATGTCATGCTGTTCTCTTCTCACCTGTAGGGTTTTGGCTGAGAAGTCCACTGATAGCCTTATAGGCTTTCCTTTATATGTCACATGTTGCCTTTCTCTTGCCGCTTTTAGGATTCGCTCTTTATCTTTAATTTTGGACATTTAAATTATAATGTGTCTTGGTGTGGGCCTCTTTGGGCTGATCTTGTTTGGAGCTCTCTGTGCTTGGATGTCTGTTTCCTTGCTTAGGTTAGGAAAATTTTCAGCTATTATTTCTTCAAATAGATTTTCTGCCCCTTTTGTCTCTCTCTTCTCCTTCTGGGACATCTATAATATGAATGTTAGTGTGCTTGATATTGTCCCAGAGTTCCCTTAGACTGTTCTCATTCTGTCTAATTCTTTTTTCTGTTCAGCTTGGGTGATTTCCTCTAGTCTTTCGTCTAGCTTGCTGATCCGTTCTTGTGTATCATCTACTCTGCTATTGAGTCCCTCTAGTGAATTTTTCATTTCCAGTATTATATTCTTCATTTCTGATTGGTTCTTCTTTATATTTTCCAGTTCTTTGTTGATGAGCTCACTGTGCTCATCCAGTCTTCTGCCAATATCTGTCAGCATCATTATGAGTTTTTGTTTGAACTCTTTGTTGGGTAGGTTGCTTATTTCTGCTTCATTTAGTCCTTTTTCTGGGGTTTTATCCTGTTCTTTGTTTGGAATGTATTCCTTTGTCTCCTCATTATGCCTCTTTCTCTGTGCTTATATCTTTGTATTAGATGAGATGGCTATGTCTCCTGATCTTGGAGAAGTGGCCTTATGTAAGAGATGCCTTTTGACACTGAGTTTAACTTCAATTGTAAATCCAAATTCCAATTTAATTCTTTTAAAACATGGATTAAAACCACATTTATTCTTAAACTCTGTAATCTGTGATATAGAAGTAGCATTTATTGGATCTCTAACAGTTGAGCAAAAAAATTTTAAATATCATTGAAAAGTATTGCTTTCTGGTGGTAGGGAATAGAGAGGGATAAATACATGAGGATTATTTAACTTATTTTGCCTATAAAAATATTAACTAGGGGCCGGCCTTGTGGCATAGTGATTAAGTTCGCATGGTCCACTTTGGTGGCCCAGGGTTCACAGGTTCAGATCCCAGGTACAGAACCTAGCACCACTCATCAAGCTATGCTGTGGCAGCATCCCACATAAAATAGAGGAAGACTGGCACAGATGTTAGCTCAGCGACAATCTTCCTCAGGCAAAAAGAGGACGATTGGCAACAGACGTTAGCTCAGGGCCAGTCTCCCTCACACACACACACACACACACACACACAAAACCTCAAAAACCTACAGGGTTGATGAGAGAAACTATTAATTAGGGCTGTGGGTTAAACAGAAATTCAACTCGTACTAGCACATAGTGGAATTTATGTAAGTATTGTGGGACAGGGAGTTGTCTTAACAACTGAATTCAGGAGTATGATTAGACTTCAAGAACAACTGGAACATCAGAATATTTTCTTCTCTCACTTGTCTTCTTCTCTGCTTATCTGCTTCATTTTTTAACCTTCTAGATACTTCATTCACTTTTTGACCTGTATGTGAAAACTTGGTTCTCCTGAGTTTTATTTCTGTAGTTCAGGCATTCAAAGAGTGCCTACCATTTCTTTCTCAGTTTCATTTTCAAAATTTCCAGGAAAGAACTTTGAATAGCCACTTGATTAGGGAGAGGTATCATGCTATATAACATGACTACTGAAAGTATGGGGATGAATTAAAGGTAGAGTGGAGTGATAAAAAAGTGGAAGGGAGCAGTTTCCAGAAGAAAGAGAGCAGGGGTGGTAGAGGTGCCATATAGGCATAAACAGAGGTATGTGTTTTTGAAATGATCTTATCTTCAGGTTCTTTCTGACAGAGAACACTTTGAACTTTGGAAGAACTTCCAAAAAGATAGCCTGTGTAGCACTTTCAGTTAAGGGCAATATCTTGATTTAGAACTTCTTCCCAGCCGAATCTTGAAATGCTGTTCAATTGGAATTATACTGATGACTGGAGTTCACTGCTCAGATATGGAAAGCTGTGGGAAAGAGGCTAGTATATCTTCTGAATTTTTGATGGAAAAGTTGGTCATACCATTAAAGTAATTGTCCATCAGATTGTAAATATTAGAGGTGTAGTTCAGTCTCTTTGGGAGCAGAAGTATGACTGGAATTCATGGAGTTAAGTTAAAACAAATGGCAATTTGCAGAAGGATTATAGGGAAGAACAGAAATATAACTAGTTCTGTTAGTAATCCCTCTTAATCGTCTTGGAATATCCATCCTACTTATGTGGAAGAGACATGCCAAGTCTTGATATGTACTACATTGTAATGGCCTGAATTAGAAGCCTGAATTTGTGTTGGTCTTTTGCATTGACCATAAAAACTATCAAAAAGACTAAAGTCTAACACAGATGTTAGGAAGACCAACAGTTGAATATGGGATTTGTATGAGGAAAAATCAACTTAAAGCTAGAGCCCTCAAAAAGAAGGTTTTGAACAGTTGTGGAA
This sequence comes from Equus quagga, assembly GCF_021613505.1. Taxonomy (NCBI): domain Eukaryota; kingdom Metazoa; phylum Chordata; class Mammalia; order Perissodactyla; family Equidae; genus Equus; species Equus quagga. Next base: position 124,350,851 of record NC_060268.1, read on the forward strand.
GATATGAAGAAGCTGTTAGAAGGAGCCCTCTGGAAAATTTTTAGTGCCAAAGAAAGTTTAGAATATCAAGCATTCTTTAGTCTGCCTTATTAATTTTTGAATGATTTGTCTGGGAAAGACAAACTTTTTTAAATGTAGCAGTTTTTTCCTTTGAAGAAAAATGTTAGACCAAAAGGCCGATAGAATTATTTGCCAGGTGCCCTGTTCTGCTAATTCATTGAATACCTTGTACATACAATTCAGTGAATTGTAACTCAGAGTTGTAAATATTTACAATGTGGTACAGCTGTTTTAAAATCTGTTCCAGTTTTGATTGACCTGTGAGTATGTGGGACTGGACTTTCCTAGAAGGAAGACTGAAGGAAAGTTTTGGATAAATAGTACATTTTGCAATTTATTTTTATCCAGGCCTACCTGAGAATATGTTTCCCTGGAAGATTTCTTCCATACTGTTTTTTTCCCAAGTTTCTAAAATATAATATCATGCATATCAACCATTATATGTAATATACATGTATGTTATAAAAATTAGATAATAAACACTCATTAACCTGCCATCCAACCAAAAACCAGAATATTATCAGTAATTTATCCATACTGTTTCAGCACTGGATTTTATTCCAGTATAAATTTCTTTGTATCTTTGACTTTTCTTTGGCTGTCTTTTCTTTCTTCCTCTCTCCCTTTTCTTTCTTTCTTTTAATTGAATCAGGTCATCTTAGGGAGCTGAGATTTACCTTTCTTTTAAAGGAGATGGCATCCACTTTACCCATTTAAATTTTGTTTCAAGCTTATTTGAGGAATTAGAACAGGAGACATTTATGTCTTACTATTTTTGATAAAACCCTAATGTCTTTTGGGATGCTTATAGTGATTCGCTTTGCAAGCTGCTAACTGAATGAAGGTGGATATAAATGGAAGTGAGACATAAGGAAACCATTATGTTTTTAAAATTTGTGCTTGATAAAGATAGGCTTGCCTATTAACATGTCGCTTAAGGTTTCTGAAAGAATGTGGATGAGACATAGTATTAAAACAGATTGGAGGAACCATTCTATAGAGTAATTAGAAATTCGCTGATATTTTTCAGAAAATAAGTTGAAGTAAAACCTATTTTAAAGGCAGAGAGCACTTTTTGTGTGATTCAAAGAATGTTTGTATCCAATGGTTCTCAAAGTGTGATCCCCAGACTAGCAGCATCAGCATTGCCTGAGAACTTGCTTAAATTATCTAGGTACCTCAGACCTTTAGGTGATTCTGATATAGCTAAAGCTTGAGAACCACTGCTACACAGGGATATCTTCATTTTTATTAACTAGCTTAGGTTGGCATGGTAGTTTGGGGTAATGCTGTATGGGTCTGAACTTTCTATTGCAAGTGACAGAAGTCCGTCTTGAATTAGCTTAAGAAAAAGGGAAGTTACAGGCTCCGTTGGCTGGATTGGAAGATTATTGGGGTAGCTGACAGATTCAAATAAATAAGTAAGTAAGTAAGTAAGTAAATAATAATTGGAAGAATCAAGGCCATCGAGGTTGGAACAGCTTGTCTGTGTGACTTTGTCCTGTTTATAGATGGGGTTCCTATATATCCTTAACAAGTGAGAAAGATGGTCACAGGCAGCTCTAAATTCACATCCTCTGAGCTTAGCAATTTCAGAAAGACCTGCTTTTTACCATTTCACAAGCCCACCCCTTAACTACTGCGTTCGTGGGAATGAGGCCTTAGCCCGGGTCATATGTCTATCTCTGGGAGGAAGGAGAATAGAAAAGTGTGCTACTCTGACAGTGTGGTTCACTACTAGATATCTGGGTTGTTTTCAAATAAGCTTGACTATCTTTGAAGCAGAGAGAGAAATTTGGAGGCTTTATAGAGTTAGAAAATGGAACATGCTCAAATGTGTATAGCATTTGTTAGCTACTTTTTTGTATTAGAGAGTGGTTAACCACTTCATTAAAGGCTTAATATGGCATCTGTTGGTTTAGGTTTATTATTTTGTATAGAGTTAATTTTTTGTGACTATTAAATTATATTTATGCTAGGGCATCTGGAAAATATGGAGAAATAGATAAAAATCACCTAATGTTCTGGTGTCCAGAGACAACTACATTTTGGTGAATTTCCTCTACATATTTTCTTGCATAGTTATGATCATATTATGGTGTTAATTTTTTTCTTTGTTTTGATAAGTATTCATTAATAACTTTCTGTCAGAGTAGTATAAACTTAATCTTACCCAACACAGATTCCACCAATGTTGTATGATTCTAGTATATTTTTTTAAGACTATTTTTTTAGGGCAGTTTTAGGTTTACAGAAGTTTCCCATGTACTCCCTGCCCCCACACACGCATACAACATCCTCCACCAGAGTGGTACATTTATTAAGTTGATGAATCTACCGTGACATGTCATAAAGTCCATACCTTACATTATCCATTCACTCTTGGTGTTGTATATTCTACTCTCAGTGTTGTATATTCTATAGGTTTGGACGAATGAATAATGACATGTATTTATCATTGTGATCTCATACAGAGCATTTTCTTTTTTAATAAACAATTCTTTTTTTCTTTTTTTTTTTTGTTTTTTTTTTTGGAGGAAGATTAGCCCTCAGCTAACTACTGCCAGTCCTCCTCTTTTTGCTGAGGAAGCCTGGCTCTGAGCTAACATCCGTGCCCATCTTCCTCTAGTTTATACGTGGGACGCCTACCACAGCATGGCTGCCAAGCAGTGCCATGTCCACACCCGGGATCCGAACCAGCGAACTCCGGGCCGCCGAGAAGCGGAACGTGCAAACTTAACCGCTGCGCCACCGGGCCGGCCCCTCATACAGAGCATTTTCACTGCCCTAAAATTCTTCTGTGCTCCACCTGATCTTTTTTACTATATAGTTTGCCTTTTCCAGAATGTCGTATAGTTGGAATCATACAATATATATATAGCTTTTTCAGATTTGCTTCTTTCACTTAGTAATACACATTTAAGGTTCCTTCATGTCTTTTATGGCTTGATAGCTCGTTTCTTTTAGCATTGAATAATATTCCGTTGTCTGGATGTACCGTAGTTTATTTACCCGTTCACCTACTGATGGACATCTTGGTTGCTTCCAAGTTTTGGCAATTATGAATATAAAGCTGCTATAATATTCATGTGCAGGTTTTTGTGTAGACATAAGTTTTCAGCTCCTTTGGATAAATACCAAGGAGCACGATTGGTGGATCATATGGTAAGAATATGTTTAATTTTTTAAAGAACTGCCAAACTGTCTTCCAAAGTGGCTGTACTAGTTTGTATTCCCACCAGCAATGAATGAGAGTTGATGTTAATTTTTAAATCTTGTTTTTTCATTTAAATTCACAACTTAAAGGATATGTTCATTTTAAGTTACTTGACATATAGCACCATCATTAGATATTTTTAATTGTTAATTTGTTAAATTTGTTTAATTGTTCACTTGATGGGCAAAAAATGGCTATCTTATGTCAATTTTCTGTGTCCTTAATTACTAATGAGTGAACTTTTTTTTTATTTAACTATAGTTTCTCTTTTGTGACTTTGTGCGCTCTTACTCCACTTATCTGTTAACATCTTAGTGGTTTTCTTACTGATTTTTATGAGTTCCTTAAATGAGTTCTATTTACTTTACTTTACTAGTTTGTAGTTTATAGGTTTTTAAAAAATATATAAACCTAAATTATTTTGTGTATTTAAATTCATCTGACTTTTTTTTTTAATGTTTTATTTTTCCTTTTTCTCCCAAAGCCCTCCCGGGTACATGGTTGTGTATTTTCAGTTGTGGGTCCCTCTAGTTGTGGCATGTGGGATGCTGCCTCAGCATGGCTTGAGGAGCAGTGCCATGTTCGCGCCCAGGACTCGAACTGGCAAAACCCCAGGGCGCCGAAGCAGAGCACACAAACCCAACCACTCGGCCATGGGGCTGGCCCCTTTTTTTTTGAGGAAGATTAGCCCTAAGCTAATATCCGCTGCCAATCCTCCTCTTTTTGCTGAGGAAGATAGGCCCTAAGCTAACATCGGTGCCCATCTTCCTCTACTTTATATGTGGGATGCCTGCCCCAGCATGGCTTGGTAAGTGGTGCATAGGTCCATACCCGGCAAACCCTGGGCCGCTGAAGCAGAGCATGCAAACTTAACCACTGCGCTGCTGGGCTGGTCTTGAAATTCATCTGACTTTTGATAGGTTATTTGTTTTATCATTTTTAAGTTCAGAAATTCTTTTCTCCTTTCAGGGATCCAATAACTGTTCTGTTGGTATTTTATTTTTTGTTGATTGTAACTCTTTAATCCATCTAGAATTTATTTTGCAGCGTGATATAAGGTGAAGGTATATTTATTTTTCATGTGATTAGTGCTTTGAACTTTTACATAAGTTCTTTCATTCTTTTATTTTTTTGGGGGAAGTTTAGCCCTGAGATAACATCGGCTACCAGTCCTCTTTTTGCTGAGGAAGAGCTAACATCTGTGCCCATCTTCCTCTACTTTATATGTGGGATGCCTGTCACAGCATGGTGTGCCAAGCGGTGCCATGTCCGCACCTGGGATCCGATCCGACGAACCCCAGGCTGCCGAGAAGTGGAACATGCGAACTTTACTGCTGCACCACTGGGCCAGCCCGAAGCTCTGTCATTCTTAAAATGCAGTTTTCAAGCTTCTTTGTAGTAATTTCTGTATGCTAATGGTTCTTGACTCCTTGTGAGGTTTAAGGATGATGAAAGATGACAAAGAAACTTTAGTGACAATATATTTTAGCAATGGAAAAATGATAACCTCTTATCTGACAAATCTAAACTTTCTCATCAGAGTTAAATATTTAGACAACATTTCTGATTAACCTTCTGTTAGTATAGCAAAAGTATTTTTATTTTCTGGGAATAACGTTTATTCATGAAGAAAATTATGACAGAAATCTGCTTAAACAGTGAGAAGATTCTAGACTCTTTAGGCAGCCCAGGATTTTGAAAAAGCCTTGTGCTTTGGCAGGAGCCCAGGGGAGGAAGTGTCTGCATCTGCTACATCCTAGAAGCCTTCCCAAAGAGTTACTGTAAAGCAGCCAAGAGAGCAGTGTATTTTCACTGCTGTGGAGTTCTGGAAGTATCTGGAAGTTTGCAGCAAACTTGAGGGAGGAGACTTAGGAGTACTTCCAGGATGTCAGTTTCTGTGATGATCTATTTTTATTGAAATTCAAGTTAGGGGAAAGTAGGTTTTTTGTTGTTGTTGTTGTTGTTGTTTTTTGCAGAATAGGGAGCTTTCCAATATGGACTTGAACCTGTTGATTTAGGTGAAGTCACTTGGGAAGAGTCAGAGGTGCCTGCACAAAGAGGAGTAGGGTGACAAGTCAGAGTAACCAATGGGAGCCTGTTACTGGGGCAAACGGTACTGTAATGGTAACTTATTCTCCTCTAAAATAGTAAGAAGGACTTAAAGTCCATTTACGTGGTGGAGAAGGAACAAGAGAAGAGTGCTAGCAGGGCATATGGAAAAGCAGGGTAAAATCTTTCTGCTCATTAGTTATCTGTAACCGCCATGAAGAATCCTTTCTAAAAAAGACAACACTACTAGGGACAAAGAAAAAAAGACAGAAGGGCTTTGCTGCCAGGTTTTAAGAAAAATGCCACAGCTATGTACTGGGCTAAGGATTTTTTACATAGAACACAGTAAATAAGAGGGAAAGCTCAACACTGGGTCTTTTGAGAGAAATTACTGGCTTAAATCGACAGGCCTGTTTATTCTTTTTGGACTCTGTACAACTTTTTAAAAACAACAGTGTTACTGAGATATAATTCATATGCCATACAGTTCACTCATTTAATGTTCATGATTCAGTGGTTTTTAGTACTTTCAGAGTTCTTCAACCATCAATCGCCATAGTCAATTTTAGAACATTTTCATCACCCCCAACTCTACAACTTTTAATTGAACTTATTTTAAAATTTAAAACTATATAGAGAAAAGATGGAACAAGTTAGGAATTTAAGGGATTAATCAGAAAGCTTTGAAAGCTTTTTTTCCCTTTAACGCTTATTCTAACATTTCAGAATATATTTTGATAATATTTAAATTGTTACTTTAATTAACTGGTATATTTTTATGGGAAATTCATTGTTTAGATCTAGATCACAGATAAAATTTATTTTTCAGGCTATATGAAAGAGGTATTACTATCCAGTTAGTCTAATTATGGTAGTAACTAAGGAGAAAAACTCAGGTTGATTTTTTAAGCATAGATTATCAGGTGATAACAAACATGTCTATTTTTCTTTAAATAGTGATGAAATGAAAAGTGAGATAGTAGCTCTTATTAAATTATTATATCAATTTACAAGAATTCCATGGGCAACCTTGGAGTCTATTTACATTTTGTTCATAGGAAAAATAGGTAGGAACTTTTCCTACACTTCCTTTTTTTTCTTGTAATGCTCATATTTCTCTTGTAGGTGTGTGAACCTGTAAACTTAAGTCTTCCAAGATGATCGGGTATATTTTAATTGTAGTGATTCTACTTCCCCAGTCTTTGGCCCATCCAGGCTTTTTTACTTCAATTGGTAAGTTTTAACTGCTTTTTGGTTTGTATTGTCTTTGTATTGAAAATTTTCCATTTTTTAGTATTTTTAAATCAGTAAAAACAAATGCAGTGTATTCCCAGAGACTGAAGCATTTTCAGTCCCTGCCCCCATCAGTCTCTTTTTAAAATTCACTTTTGTTTCTCTTCAAATTAGTTTTTTCTGATAGCAAAAGCAATACATTTTCAGGTTAGAAATTTATGAAAATTTAGAAAAGCGTACCAAAGAAAATTCTCTGTTAATGGATCCACCCAGCAAATAATTTAATGCGTATACTTAGTCTTTTTTAATGCACAGATACACAAATAATATAGTGCACACTATTTCATAACCTTTTTCTATTTAAGAATCTACTGTGAACACATTTTTTGTACATGATAATTTTTTGAAAATCTCTAAAAATATCACAAAAATAGCATATTGGTTAAAGGGGAAAAATACAGAAGTACATAGAACATCCACATAGCCTCTTTCTCCGGTAATATTCTTCATGGTTTGATTTGTATATTTTCCTATACGCATACTTCATCTGTCTTCAGTGAGATGTTTTCCTTCATCCAATTGACCAGTTTTACCCGTGTGATTGTAGAGCTAACTAAAACACAAGTATTGTATTTATGACACCTGATTTCAGGATATAAAATGATAAATCCTCTCATTCCATTATAAATATGTTAAAATGGATGATTTGAATTTCAGTTGTGAAGTATACTTTTTGTTATTGAATAAAAATTTACTTCTAATTAGTCTCACAAACAAAAGCTGAGGGGGGAGGTGGAGAAGAAGAAACATTAATCCTTGGAAAGTAGTGTTGTTTTGTAATTTAAAAATAAACTTTTAGATGAAAAGACAGTCTTGCCAGTATCATCCAAGCTTGCAAAATTAAGTAACTTGACAATTAGAATTGGAACACATGATTAGAAAAGTTTTTGGCTTTATTTTTATTTATCTGGTAAAAAAAAAAAAAGAGGAAGATGCTCTCTGCAACGGAACTGATTCCTTCCAGTTAAATTCTCTCATAGAATGAAGCATTCTCGATCATTCTTAATCTATTCTAAAATACTTGTGTTGACGAATACGGGTATTTGATAACCTTCTTTTCTTCTCCTTTCTAGGTCAGATGACTGATTTGATCCATACTGAGAAAGATCTGGTGACTTCCCTGAAAGACTATATTAAGGCAGAAGAGGATAAATTAGAACAAATAAAAAAGTAAGCAAAATGTTTTACTTATTATGACTCTGACACCACCAGGATGTTTTCTTTCCAGAGCTAAAACATTCTCTGAGTGGAAATGAAAGCCATCTGTCAATCTTAAAAAGCTAGCTGAGATGGTTAAAATAGGAACACAGAAAATAAGAGTTAGAGCTGGGCCAAGAGTTCACATGGAAGAATATGGATTGAGATAAGAATATAAGTGGTATGGGGGGGCTGGCCCCGTGGCCGAGTGGTTAAGTTCCCGCGCTCCGCTTCAGCAGCCCAGGGTTTCACCAGTTCGGATCCTGGGCGCGGACATGGCACCGCTCATCAGGTCATGTTCGGGTGGCGTCCCATATTGCACAACTAAAGACACTCACAACTAGATTATACAACTATGTATCAGGGGTCTTTGGGGAGAAGAAGAAGAAGAAGAAGAAGGAAAAAAAAAAGATTGGCAACAGATGTTAGTGCGGGTGCTGATCTTTGGAAAAAAAATATATAAGTGGTATGGGTTGTTGACTGACAATTTTTGAAAATGGTTGCTAATATTTTATGTCTTCCTCTAACCTCTTCTGGAGCAATTTTTCAGTTCTATTTATCTTTCACTCCTGTGGTTCATTCTAGAGATTACAGTGATAAGTATGGTTAGTATTATTTAATTGATAGAGTTTTTCTTCAAATGCTAGTTAATTTTAATTGACTCAGGTTCATGGTTAATGCTGACCTGAGAATTCCTCTCTTTTGTTTAATGAGAAGCTAAGTATTCAACATTTTTTGTTTTAAGATATAGTTTCTGGGTACTGAATGTAAAAGTTTGATTTAAATGAACATGTAACTGAATTTGGATTGGGCTAATTTCTGCTTTGTAATCATCAATTATTTGGCTTTCTGGACCTGTGGGGAAATGAATGTTTAGACTCTTACTAGAGAGAACCAGTCATAACTTTTACTAAGAAGCTTTTACTAAGCTTCCAGGAAGAAACAAAACTAAAATGAAAAGTCTTATAGTTATATTTTGATTCTGCCAAGCTATATTTTATTCATAAGAGCTTTTTGCTGTTTAAAAAAACTTTATAATTTTACTTTAAAAATAATTTTTAGATATAGTTTTAACTTAGAAACCTCTAATCTAGTCTTTTTTTGTGAATACTAAATTGTGTTTTTCTTTATTAAGTGTGTGTATACTCCATTCATATGTCTTATATATATAGATGGGCAGAGAAGTTAGATCGGCTAACCAGCACAGCGACAAAAGATCCAGAAGGATTTGTTGGGCACCCTGTAAATGCATTCAAGTTAATGAAACGTTTGAATACTGAGTGGAGTGAGTTAGAGAATCTGGTCCTTAAGGATATGTCAGATGGTAAGTCAGATGGTAAGACTAATGAACTCCCCCCTCCCCGCACCCAAAAATGTAAGTCAGTATTGCTCCCACCTATAGAAATGCCAAAAGTAGTGATAAATTCATTTCCCAGAACATAAAGTGTTCAGTGTTGTAACTGAAGGGTTGTGTTTGATTTGTGAATTTAGCGTTAATTTAGTCTAGATCCTGAATTCCTTGATATAAAAAATATAAGATGAATGAAAACTGGAAACAAAGAAATAAAAATAAAGCTGTATTGTAAAAAAAAGGAAGTAATTTCTGCTGTTGATGACTAACACTGGTGCTGTTTGCTTTGAAATCTATAAAAAATGAATCAATTATTTGGCATATAGTTTCATTTTTAGGGTTATCAGTTTCATTTTAGGATTACTTTCAGACTAAAAATTTATGGGTAAATCATGTTCTAATCAATTTTTAATGTATTGGGAGTGGTACTATAAGGAAAAATGTTAGCTGTGTTCTACATAGTATACTGAAGCTTAGGATTGTTTTACTTGTTGTAGATAATACATTTAAAAACTGAGGTTCGGAACAGTAATAATGAACGTCTTTCTAATTGAAACAATAAAATTGTAGTTGGAGTATTGAGGTGTTTTAGATATTTTAGTAACAGACGCTGAAAACTAAGTCTGGAATTATGCTTAGTATGCAGTAGAGGCTCACATATTTGCTGAATGACTCAAAATGGCAAAAAAAAAAAAAAAAGGAGGGGAGAGAGGGTGAGAACTAAGGTAGCTATAGCTATGTAGATAAAATACTCCAAGGGTGCTTACAAGTGTTTGTGAACAGTAAAGTAAACTATTAGGCATAGGACAGGAAACCTTGAAAAGAAAAATTAAGGCAGGCACTTGTGAATACTTCTTCACAGTAGGAGGGAAATACCTGTGATTGTTTTGCTTGCCTCTGTAACAACAGAGAACGTTTTTAAAGTGGTGTGTGTGTGTATATACATATACTTATATATACATGTATATACACACATACATATTTATTTATTTATTTTAAATTCTCAGGTAATGACTTGTATAACCTAAGTTCTTTTATAAGGTAAACCTTGAGACTTTGGTGTTTTAATCTGTGATAGTCATCCCATAATGCTATAATATATGTATTTTTTCTCTTAGAGAGGATTTAAGCAGCATCACAGTCTTCTATAAAACTTGTAAAACTTGCTTGTAAAATTCCACGTGGATATTGTGACTGAGAGTTGGTCTTAAAACTGAGAAACATGCTTGATATGAACTTTAGCCTTCTTCCAGCTAGTTGTTCATTCATACATTTCCATTAACATAAAAATGCCTGGCTTTTTGCTGATCAAAATCTACATAGTTGATTATAATTAAATAAGAGGGGTGAGACGTCTCATATTTAACTTTTATTTGCAAGTGATGACATGTATATTATTAAAATTTTAAATCACTTTTTGTTGTTTTATTTGCAAGTGATGGCATGTATATTATTAAAATTTTAAATCACTTTTTGTTTTTGTTGTTTTGGTTCCTAAGGAGTATTTAGCATCCATTCTCCTTGAAGGTTGTAAAGTTATCAGTAATTAGTTTGATTTCTGCTATATTTTATATAAAACCTTTTAAAATTAAAATTAGGTTTTATATAGAGCAAATCTTGATTGATGAACACTATATTCAATAATTAAACAGATCTAAATATATTTTAATAAAGTAGTTTACCTGATGATCTTAAATAAATAATTAATATCTCTTTTTTCCTTTCAAAGAATTCCACCAAACTTTATATATTTACATATTTATGTGATGGGCAGCACATGGAAGAAGACAGAACTTTATTTAAGAGCATACATTTTACTTACCATCTGTTATCTGAAACTATAATTGGTTGCCAATGAATGTCATTTTCAAATCCATGAATTTGTTCATTTTTCAAGTTTAGTGGAGGCTATATTATGTAACTAAAAACTCAGTCATTATGTTAGTTGATCTTTACCTACTAATACAGATTTAATTTATGCAGTGACCTCAGATTACTTAAACAACATTAGAAAGTATTGGGGAAGATTAAACAAGTTAGAGGTGTGTCAAGTCTCATTCAGTGTATTTAATTTTTTCCTGTTGAGCATGTGGAACTTTGATGATATGGTGGGAAATTATCATAAAATAAATTTTGAAAATCCTTGTAAAGACACTGTATTGGAAATTGGAAGTCTGTGACTTTCTAGAGTCTTTTTTTTTCTTCCCTCCCATTTCAAGGCTTTATCTCTAACCTAACTATTCAGAGACAGTACTTTCCTAACGATGAAGATCAGGTTGGGGCAGCCAAAGCTCTGTTGCGTCTCCAGGACACCTACAATTTGGATACAGATACTATCTCAAAGGGTAATCTTCCAGGTAAAAATTCTTCTATAGGTATATAAAACACCTATCACTTGGCTTCTCTGGTCAGTCATTAGGACAATGTTAATGTAAAAAAGCCTTTTGTATTTCAAGATTTTAACTTTAGTTTGTTTTACAGCCTTTGAGAACAAAACAACCCTCCTTTCTCTAGGGCTTAAAAGTTATGGATAAGCTTCTAGCTTGTTACTTTGAAAGCTCATAATTATAGGGACTAACTTAAGTAGGCAATTTTAGCATGTAAGAAAAGAAACAATCATTTTTCCAAATATTTTTCTTTAGAACACCTAGTGTTTGTGTGTAAAGTTATAGCGAATTGGTAATCAAAGTTTATCAGTTCAATAATTTAAAAACCCAGACATGTTGGTTATTCACAGCTTTTTAAACTATTTTTCAGTATGGAAAATCCTGCTTTCTGACCTATTTTTGGCAAAACCCTCTTTTTTTAAAGTTACAGCTGACTTCATAATTTGCTTAAAAAATTTTTTTTATTGTGCAAAACATAACAGAATTTACATCTTAATAAATTTTAAATGTGTAGTTTAGTGGCATTAAGTACATTCACATTGTTGTGCAACTGTCACCAGCATCCGTCTCCATAGCTTTTTTCATATTGTAAAACTAAAACTCTACACCCATTAAACAATAACCCTCCATTCCCCTCTTTCCCCAGCCCCTGGCAACCATCATTCTACTTTCTGCCTCTGATTTTGATTACTCTTTAAGTACCTGATAGCCAGCCCCAGTGGTCTGGTGATTAAGATTCAATGCTCTCATTACCGTGACCTGGTTTGTTTACCAGTCAGGGAACCCCACCACCCGTCCGTTAGTTGTCATTACTGTGGTGGCTGTGTGTTGCTGTGATGCTGAGAGCTCTGCCACCAGTATTTCAAATACCAGCAAGGTCACCCATGGTAGACAGGTTTCAGCAGAGCTTCCCAACTAGACAGATTAGGAAGAAGTACCTGGCCACCCACTTCCAAAAGAATTGGCCACAGAAACCCTGTGAATAGCATTGGAGCATTATCCGATATAGAAGGAAGGTGAGAAGATGGCACAAAAAAAACCGGGCAGGGTTCCACTCTGCTGTACACAGGGTTACTAGGAGACAGAATTGACTTACCAGCTCTAACAACAACAAGTATCACATAAGCGGAATCATGCAGTGTCTTTCTGTGACTGGCTTATTTCACTTAGCATAATGTCCTCAAGGGTTATCCGTGTTGTAGCATATGTCAGGATTTCCTCCCTTTTTAAGGCTGAATAATAATCCATTGTATGTTTATACCACATTTTGCTTATCCATTCCTCTTTTGGTGGACACTTGGGTTGCTTCCACATTTTGGCTATTGTGTGAACAATGCTGCTATGAACATGGGTGTGCAAATATCTCTTCAAGACCCTGCCTTCTGTTCTTTGGGTACATACCCAGAAATAGAACTGCTGGATCATATGGTAATTCTATTTTTAACTTTTTGAGGGAACTGCCATACTCTTTTCCATAGTAGATATACCATTTTACATTCCCACCAACAGTGTACAGGGTCCCAATTTCTCCACATCCTTGCCAACACTTGTTATTTCCTCTTGTTTTTTTAGTAGCCTTCCTAATGGGTGTGAGGTGGTAACTTGTTGTAGTTTTGCATTTGCCTAATTGTCGGTAATGCTGGGCATGTTTTCGTGTGCTTAGCAGCCATCTTTATATCTTCTTTGGAGAAATGTCTATTCAAGTCCTTTGCTAATTTTTTAAGTGGGTTGTTTTTGTTTGTTGTTGTTGAGTTTTAGGAGTTCTGTATATATTCTGGATATTAATCCCTTATGAGATATATTATTTGCAAGCAGTTTCTCCCATTCTGTGGGTTACTGTTATACTCTGTTGATATTGTCTTTCGATGCACAACATTTTAAAATTTTCAAGAAATCCACCTTGTTTCTTTTTTCTTTTGGTGCTTATGCCTTTAGGGCCATATGCAAAAAATCCTTGCCCAATCCAATGTCATGAAGCTTTTGTCCTGTGTTTTCTTCTAAGAGTTTTATTGTTTTAAGTCTTACATTTAGGTCCTTGATTCTTTTTGAGTTAACTTTTACATATGGTGTTGGGTAAAGATCCAGCTACATTCTTTTGCATGTGGTTATCCAGTTTTCCCAGCACCATTTGTTGAAAAGGCTGTCCTTTTCCCATTGAATGGTCTTGGTATCCTTATCAAAAATCATTTGACTTCTATGTTAGGGTTTATTTCTGGGCTCTTCATTCTATTCCATTGATTTATATGTCAGTCTAGATGCCACTACCACACTATTTTGCTAACTGTAGCTTTGTAGTAAGTTTTGAAATCAGGGAGTGTGAGTCCTCCAGTTTTGTTCTTTTTCACGATGGTTTTGGCTATTCAGGATCCCTTGAGATTCCATATGTATTTTAGGATGAGTTTTTCCAGTTCTTCAAAAAAACATCATCGAGATTTTGATAGGGATTGCATTGAATCTGTAGATCACGTTGAGTATTATTGACATTTTAACAATATTAAGTCTTCCAATCCATGGACATGGGATGTGTTTTCGTTTGTCTTCTTTAATTTCTTTCAGCAATATTTTGTAGTTTTCATTGTACAATTCTTTCATTTTCTTGGTTAATTCCTAAGTATTTTGCTCTTAGAATTGTTTTAGTAATTTTCTTTTCAGGTTGTTCGTTGTTAGTCTATAGAAATGCAACTAATTTTTGTGTGTTGACTTTGTATCCTGCTACGTAGCTGAATTCATTTATTAGCTCTAACAGTTTTTTTTGTGGAATCTTTAGGGTTTTCTACATGTAAGATAATATCATCTGCAAACAGAGATCGTTTCACTTCTTCCTTTTCAACTTGGATTGCTTTTTCTTGCTTAATTGCTCTGGCTATAATTTACACTACTAAGCTGAATAGAAGTGTCGAAGGTGGGCATCCTTGTTCTTGACTTAAAGGAGAAGCTTTCAGTCTTTCACCACTGAGTATGTATGCTGTGGGTTTTTCAGATATATCTTTTATTATGTTAAGATAGTTTCCTTCTATTCCTAGTTTGTTGAGTGTTTTTTATTATGAAAGAGTGTTGAATTTTGTCAAATGCTTTTTCTGAATCAATTGAGATGATCATGTGGTTTTTTTTCCCCTTATTCTATTAATGTGGTATATTACATGGATCAATTTTCGCATGTTGAAATATCCTTGCATTCCAGGAATAAATCCCACTTGGTCATGGTGTATAATCCTTTGAATATGCTGCTGAATTCTGTTTGCTAGCATTTTGTGGAGGATTTTTGCATTGATGTTTCTAAGGGTTATTGGTCTGTAGTTGTTTTTCTTGTAGTGTCTTTATCTGGCTTTGGTATAAGGGTAATGCTGGCCTCATAGAATGAGTTAGGAACTGTTCTCTCCTCTTCAATTTTTTAGAAAACTTTGAGAAGGATTGGTATTAATTCTCCTTAAATGTTTGATAGAATTTTCTAATGAAGCCATCAGGTCCAGGGCTTTTCTTTGTCAGGAGACTTTTGATTATTGATTCAGTCTCCTTACTAGTTATGGGTCTAATTAGATTTTCTATTCCTTTCTTAGTCTTCATATGTTTTGTGTTTTGAGAAATTTGTCCACTTCATCTCAGTTATCCAGTTTGTTGGTGTACAATTTTTCATAGTACTCTCTTAGAATCCTTTGTATTTCTGTAGAGTTGGTAGTAATGTCCCCACTTTCATTTCTGATTTTAGTAATTTGAATCTTCTCTCTTTTTTTTTTTTAGTCCTTTTAGGTAAAGGATTGTAAATTTTGTTGATCTTTTCAAAGAATCAACTTTTGGTTTCATTAATTTTCTCTGTTGTTTTTCCATTCTCTATTTAATTTACCTCTGCTCTAATATTTTGTTTCCTCTGCTAGCTTTGGGTTTAGTTTGTTCTTGTTTTTCTAGTTTCTTAAGCTATAAAGTTAGGTTGTTGATTTGAGATCTTTCTTATTTTTTAATGTCAGTATTTATAACTAAGTTTCTCCCTTAGTGCTGCTTTCACTGTGTTGTGTATAACTTGTGGTATGTTGTGTTTTCATTTTCATTTGTCTTTAAGTATTTTTTAATTTCTCCTGTGACTTCTATGATCCATTGATTATTTAAGAGTGTGTTGTTTAATGTCCACTTTTTTTTTTGTTTTTTTAAAAATTTTTATTGAGTTAATGATAGGTTACAATCTTGTGAAATTTCAGTTATACATTATTGTTTGTCATTCATGTTGTAGGTGCACCCCTTCACCCTTTGTGCCCACCCCACACCCCACCGTTCCCCTGGTAGCCACCAATCTGTTCTCTTTGTCTACATTTTTAAATTCCTCATATGAGTGGAGTCATACAGAGATTGTCCTTCTCTATCTGGCTTATTTCACTTAACATAATTCCCTCAAGGTCCATCCATGTTATTGCAAATGGGACGATTTTGTTCTTTTTTACAGCTGAGTAGTATTCCATTATATATATATATATACCACATCTTCTTTATCCAATCATCTTTTGATGGGCACTTAAGTTGCTTCCACATCTTGGCTGTTGTAAATAATGCTGCAATGAACATTGGGCTGCATGGGACTTTTCGAATTGCTGACTTCAAACTCTTTGGATAAATACCCAGTAGTGGGATAGCTGGGTCATATGGTAGTTCTATTTTTAATTTTTTGAGGACTCTCCATACTGTTTTCCACAGTGGCTGTACCAGTTTGCATTCCTACCAGCAGTGTATGAGGGTTTCTTTTTCTCCACAACCTCTCCAACATTTGTTACTATTTGTTTTAGTTATTTTTGTCATTCTATTGGGTGTAAGGTGATATCTTAGTGTAGTTTTGATTTGCGTTTTCCTGATGATCAGCGATGATGAACATCTTTTCGTGCGCCTATTGTCCATCCATATATTTTCTTTGGAGAAATGTCTGTTCATGTCTCCTGCCCATTTGTTCATCGGGTTGTTTGATTTTTTGTTGTTGAGTTGTGTGAGTTCTTTATATATTATGGAGATTAAGCCATTGTTGTATGTATAACTTGCAAATATTTTTTCCCAGTTAGTGGGTTGTTTTTTTGTTTCAATCCTGTTTTCCTTTGCCTTGAAGAAGCTCTGTAGTCTGCTGAAGTCCCATTTGTTTATTCTTTCTATTGTTTCCCTTCTCTGAGAAGACATGGTGTCCAAAAAGATCCTTTTAATACTGATGTCAAAGAGTGTACTGCCTGCATTTTTTTCTGGAAGCCTTATGGTTTCAGGTCTCAGCTTTAGGTCTTTGATCCATTTTGAGTTTTTTTGGTGAATGGTGAGAGAGAATGGTCAATTTTCATTCTTTACATGTGGCTTTCCAGTTTTCCCAGCAGCATTTGTTGAAAAGACTTTCTTTTCTCCATTGGATGCCCTCAGCTCCATTGTTGAAGATTAGCTGTCCATAGATGTGTAGTTTTATTCCTAGGCTTTCAATTCTGTTCCATTGATCTGTGTACCTGTTTTTGTACCAGTACCATGCTGTTTTGATTACTGTAGCTTTGTAGTATGTTTTGAAGTCAGGGATTGTGATGCCTCCAGCTGTGTTCTTTTTTCTCAGGATTGCTTTAACAATTCGGGGTCTTTTGTTGCCCCATATGAATTTTAGGATTCTTTGTTCTAATTCTGTAAAGAATGTCATTGGGATTCTGATTGGGATGTTGTGAATCTGTAGATTGCTTTAGGTAGAATGGATATTTTAACTATGTTTATTCTTCCAATGCATGTACATGGAATGTCTTTCCATCTCTTTATGTCTTCATCCATTTCTTTCAGAAAAGCCTTGTAATTTTCGTTGTATAGGTCTTCCACTTCCTTAGTTAAATTCACCCGAGGTATTTTCTTTTTGTTGCAATTGTGAATGGTATTGTGTTCTTGAGTTCATTTTCTGTTAGTTCGTTATTAGAGTATAGAAATGCTACTGATTTATGTAAATTGATTTTATACCCTGCAAATTTGCTGTAGTTGTTGATTACTTCTAAAAGTTTTCCAATGGATTCTTTGGGGTTTTCTGTATATAAGATCATGTCATCTGCAAACAGTGAGAATTTCACTTCTTCCCTCCCAGTTGGATTCCTTTTATTCCTTTCTCTTGCCTAATTGCTGTGGCCAAAAGCTCCAGTACTATGTTAAATAAGAGTGGTGATAGAGGGCATCCTTGTCTCGTTCCTGTTTGCAGGGGGATGGTGCTCAGTTTTTGCCCATTGAGTATGATGTTGGCTGTGGGTTTGTCATATGTGGCCTTTATTATGTTGAGGTAGTTTCCTTCTATGCCCATTTTGTTCAGAGTTTTTTATCATAAATGGCTGTTGGATCTTGTCAAATGCTTTCTCTGCATCTATGAGATGATCATGTGGTTTTTATTCCTCAGTTTGTTGATGTGGTGTATCACGTTGATTGATTTGCGGATGTTGAACCATTCTTGTGTCCCTGCTGTGAATCCCACTTGATCATGATGTATTATCCTTTTGTTGAATTGCTGAATTTGGGTTGCCAAAATTTTGTTGAGAATTTTTCCACCTGTGTTCATCAGCGATATTGGCCTGTAGTTCTCTTCTTTTGTGCTATCCTTGTCAGTCTTTGGTATCAGCGTGATGTTGGCCTCGTAGAATGTGTTAGGAAGTGTTCCGTCCTCCCTAATGTTTTGGAATAGCTTGCAAAGTATAGGTATTAAATCCTCTCTGAAAGTTTGGTAGAATTCCCCAGGAAAACCACCTGGTCCTGGGGTTTTATTCTTTGGGATGCTTTTGATTGCTGTTTCGATCTCTTTCCTTGTGATTGGTCTGTTCAAATTGTCTGCTTCTTCTCGAGTGAGCTTTGGGAGATTGTAGGAGTCCAAGAATTTATCCATTTCCTTTAGGTTATCCTTTTTGTTGGCATATAGTTTTTCGTACTATTCTCTTATAATCCATTGTATTTCTGTGGAGTCTGTTGTTATTTCTCCTCTTTCATTTCTGATTTTGTTTATTTGAGCTTTCTTTCTTTTTTTGTTTGTAAGTCTGGCTAGGGGTTTGTCAGTTTTATTTATCTTCTCAAAGAACCAGCTCTTTGTTTCATTGATCCTTTCTACTGCCTTTTTTGTTTCAATAGCATTTATTTCTACATTGATTTTTATTATTTCTCTCCTTCTGCTGACTTTGGGCCTTGTTTGTTCTTTCTCTAATTCAGTTAGGTGTACTTTAAGATTGCTTATTTGGGATTTTTCTTGTTTGTTAAGATGTGCCTGTATTGCGATGAATTTTCCTCTTAATACAGCTTTTGCTGTATCCCATAGGAGTTGCTATGGCATGTTCTCATTTTCATTTGTCTCCAGGTATTTTTTGATTTCTTCTTTAATTTCTTCAATGATGCATTGCTTGTTCAATAGCATATTGTTTAGTCTCCATGTCCTTGTGCCTTTCTCAGCTTTTTTTCTTGTAATTAATTTCTAGCTGTATAGCATTATGATTGGAGAAGATGTTTATTAATTTCCACATATTTTTTAATTTTCCAGTTTTACTTGTGTTACTGATTTCTAACTTCACGAGACTCTGCTCTTGCCTTTAGGGTACTTATAGTCTTATGACAGAGTATGATGAATGCTAGATGAGGATAATTTAGGATACTGTGAGAGCTTATAGAAGGCAACTTAATTCTGGACTTGATAAGAGGTGTAAAGATAGACTTCCTGGAAGACACAACATTAAAAACAATTGAGATATAATGGGCAAGGAATTAGCCAGGAAAATAGGGGAAAGGGGAAAACAGTGGACTTGAGGAAAGTAATCTAAGCAGAGAGAACATGTATAAAGTCCAGAGAGGAGAGTGCATATTAAATCAGATATCTGACAAGTAGTTTTAGAGGTGAGTGCATGAGGCGGGGATGGGCATTTGGTTTTGTGAGAGTAGTGAGAGATGACGCTAGATAGGTAAGCAGAAGCCATCCCTTAAAGGGCTTTGTAAGCCATATTGAGGAGTCTGAACTGTTCTGAGAGCAAGGAGGAGCCATTGAAAAGTTTTAAGCAGGGAAGTTATATGATTCTCATTTTAGAAATATCATTCTGGCTGCAGAATGGAGATTGGATTGGGGCCTGGGGGTAGGGACAAAGAAATTAGGGAAGAGGTTGTTGTCAAAATTTAAGTAAGAGATGAAAGTGGTTGCCAGTGGGTATGGAGAGAAATGAATAGGTTATCAAGCTACTTAGAAGGTGGAATGGTAGAATTTGATGGTGGACTTGATATGGGTTTCTGGCTTGAAAAACTAGATGGGTTCCATTCAGCAAAATAGACAACACAAAAGAAGCAGGTTTGGTGTATGCGGGGATAATGAATTTCATTTAGT
The DNA here is from genome assembly GCF_021613505.1 of Equus quagga. Lineage (NCBI taxonomy): Eukaryota > Metazoa > Chordata > Mammalia > Perissodactyla > Equidae > Equus > Equus quagga. The sequence goes on from NC_060268.1 coordinate 124,370,722, forward strand.
TTACAATATTTCTTTCTGTTTAAAACTTTATTATTGTCCCATCAAAATGGCATTGAATATTATTTAACCCTGATTTTGCTGTGTTTAGTCTTAGGAAATTAATTGGGTCCCCTGAGTACATACCCTTTAATCTAGAAATCAGTTGGTAATACTTTCATAGAGAGTGGCTGAAAATAAAACACTTCGAGAATATGTGTAATTGTTTTTCATTGGGGCAATATTCATCCTTTCTCACGCACTTTTTAGCGCTTATTGACTTTTCTTCCTCTTCAAGTCACTGTTTTGGGCTAGTTCTTACTGAATTTTCCTTTCAGGCAAATTCCTTATAAGTAGAGTGACTAAAATTCCTAAGAGTATTATATCCTATAAATGGTAAAAATAATACTAGAGACAACTACTAAGCAATTTTTAGGCTGTTTTTGTTCTCCAAAACTTTCTTTGTTGTTGACAATCAAAGATCACAAATATGTGTGAAGGCTCCTTGTGCATCTTTCCTTCCTTATTAGAGGTAATGATGATTCTGAACTTGACGTGTATTCTTCCATCTTTCTACACTTTACTACATATATTGTATTGTTGTGTTTTTAAATTTTACACAAATAATATACTCTTTGTATCTTTCTTGCAACCTTTTTCACTCAGTATTTTTGAGTAAATTTATCCATGTTGATCATAATCATCTAACTGCTATATGGTATTATATAACACAATTGATTTATTTTCCACACATTCTTATGTGTGTGGATGGACATTTAGGTTATTTCCAGTCTTCTCCTATCTCAAACAAGTTTTCAGCAAACATCCTTGTTTATGTCTTTTTGTGCCCATGAACACACATGTATGAGTTTCTCTAGGGTATAAGAAGTCAGGGTATATGCTTCTTGAACTTTACTAGATGTGGCGAGATTGTTCTCCAGTATAGAGGCACCAGTTTATACTCTCACCAGCACTATATGAGAGTTCCCATTTCTTCATATCCTTGTCAACCCTTAGTTTTGTCAGACTTTAAAATTGTAGCATTCTAGATGTGAAATAATAGAGTGAGGGTTGGGGAGAAGGATGATTTGTTTTTAAAATTATCTCAAAACAAAACAAAAAAATCACAGAAATGCTTATTTCAGTGGATTTATATTGATTCCGTGTTACTCCTCGATTAGTTTTGTCTGTTTCTTCCTCTTGTTTGGGCCTATCTTTTGAAATGCTTTGTTGATATTTTAATATAAAATCTGATAAGTTATATGCATTTTGGCATCAATGTCTTTATAGTTCATATAGACTGTTCTTTAGTTTCAGGTTGTTCCTAACCCTGATTTGTTGAGTAGCTACATATCTTCCAAAGGCATCATGCTTTTTTTTTAGCTATGATTTTTTTTCTTTTTGGTATGGAAAATGCCTTGTATATAAAGTTCAGTTTATTCAAGTAGGAGTTGAATGTTGTTCATACTCCTTGTCACTTGCGTCACTATCTTGGCGAGCTGGTAAGGCTACTTACGCCAAGCAGTGGATTCTCCACACATCTCCAGATTTATTTTAAATTTGGATTACAGCATTTAGTTTGACATGCTAATGTCAGTCATCCATGCCACTTCCTTTTAACCAAAGGAATTTACAACTCATTCTTTTTTCTCATCAAATTCTATTTGCGGGAGCTGACCCGTGGCTGAGTGGTTAAGTTTGCGCGCACCGCTTTGGTGGCCCAGGTTTTCCCTGGTTCGAATCCTGGGCGCTGACATGGCAATGCTTATCAGGCTGTGCTGAGGCAGCATCCCACATAGCATAACCAGAAGGACATACAACTAGAATATACAACTATGTATTGGGGGACTTTGGGAAGAAGAAGAAGAAGAAAAAAAAGATTGGCAGCAGATGTTAGCTCAGGTGGCAAACTTTAAAAAAAAAATTCCATTTGCCCTTTTTATGAAAGCTTTTTACACTTGTTTTCTGCAAACATCACTTTCCTTATTTTATTTTCTTCGTCTTCTTGCCCACTAACTTGCCATTAGCACTTGAAGTAGTTCTTTTCTTTGTGTGGTTATGCCCTCAATTTGTTAAACTGTTGGGTTCATTCATTTCAATATTTTCTTCCAACTTTTAGGGATTGTTCTTTTTATTTTATTGTTATTCTTTTAATTATCATTATTATTATTTAATATTTTTGTTTCTCTTGATTAAATACCTAAGAGTGAAATGGCTGGGTTGCATGGCAGATATATATTTAACTTTTAAGAAGCTGCCAAATTGTTGTATCATTTTATATTCCTATCATCAGTGTATGAGTTCCAGTTCCTCCACATACTCACAAACACTTGGTATGTCCAATCTTTTTAATCTTAGCCAGTCTAATGGATGTATAGTGGTGTCTCGTGTGGTTTCAATTTACATTGTTATACTTTTGTCAAAATTGATAACTAATGATGTTGAACATCTTTTCATGTGTTTATTGGCCATTTGTATCTCTTCTTTGGTGAAGAGTCTGTTCATATTATTTGGAGTTCTAAGAGTTCTCTATATATTTAGGATGCAAGTCCTTTATCAGATAAATATGTTGTGAATATTTTTAACCAGTCTTTTGTCTTTATGTTTTCATATTAGTGCCTTTCAAAGAGCAACAGTTTTAAATTTTGATAAAGTTTAATTATCAGAAGTTTATTATTATTAGAAGTTTCATAGTGTAAGATTTCACATTAAGCTATAGGATACGTTTTGAGTTGACTTCTGTGTATGATAGGCAGTAGGGATTGATGTTTGTTTTTTAAAATATGAATACTTAGTTGGTTGAACAACATTTATTTAAAAGACTTTCATTTCCCTATTGAATTGCCTTGGCATCTTTGTCAAAAATCACTTGATCTATTCCTTTACTTGATTCTATTCCATTGATCTTTATGTCTATCCTTAAATAATAGCAAACACTCTGAATTACTATAGCTTTATAGTAAGTATTGAAATCAAGTAGACTAAGTCCTCCAACTATGTACTTCATTAAAATTTCTTTGGCTATTCTAGATTCTTTGAATTTCCATATAAATCTTAGGATCAGTTTGTCAGTTCTAAAAAAGAGTACCTGTAGGAATTTTCATTGTGATTTTGTTGAATCTTAGGGAGAATTTGGGCAGCATTGCCATTTTAACAATATAGAATTTTCTACTCCATGAACATGCTATGTCTCTCCATGTATTTGGGTAGGAGAAATTGGAGTAGAAGACAGGCTATTTTGACACTAATGTTAAACCACCATGAGTCTCACAATTACTGTTCGACCATTGGTGTCAAAATTTGGAAAAAATTTCTCCTCTCCTCCTTCTCCTCTTCCTCCTTCTTCTTGTTCTTCTATATCTTTTTCACAGAAGCAAGTATATCACAGGATCAGGTTTTAATTTATATTCTATCTTTGTCCTCTTCTAGTATTCAAAATTTTTATATTTTGGTTTCTAAATATCTGTTATATTTACAAATGTGTTGACAAATGAAGCATGTTAACACGTGGTCCAGTATAGGAACATGAAACTATAACTAGCATAGTGGACAGTATTCATTTTGGGGCCTGACATAGTACCTTTTTTGTTGAATTGCCATGAGGATCAAATGAGCTAAAAGCATGTGAGAGCTAAAACAGCAAAATGCAGTTATTAATGTTTTTATTTAAAAGGAATGCCCAAATAACCTTTTTTAAAAATTAAGATATAATTGACATATAACGTTGTATTAGTTTTAGGTGTACAACATAATGACTTGATATATGTACAGTCATTTGCTGCTTAACGACCTTTCAGTTCATACCGGACTGGATATATGATGGTGGTTCCATAAAATTAGTACCATATAGCCTAGGTGTGTAGGAGGCTGTACCATCTAGGTTTATATAAGTACACTCTGTGATGTTCACAGCAGTGATGACATTGCCTAATAACACATTTCTTAGAATGTATCCTCTTTGTTCAGCGATGCATGACAATATATATTGTGAAATGATTACCATAGTAAGATTAGTTAACATCCTTCACCACACATAATTACAAAATTTTTTTCTTGTGATGAGAACTTTTAAGATCTACTCTTTTAGCAACTTTCAAATATACAATACAGTATTGTTAACTATAGTCCCCGTGCTGTATGTTACATCCCCAGAACTTAGCTATCTTCTAACTAGAAGTTTGTGCCTTTTGACCACCTTCACTCAATTCTCCCATATTATTTTTAATTACTTAAAACTTTTTATCATCTTTCAAACTCCAAACTGTACTAATAAATTTCATTGACAGAACTTCAACTTTGATTTCTGTACTCTTCAACCTTTCCTTTCTTCTTGTATGTAACTACGATTTTATTAGTTTTTCTGTTCCCATTGTTTCTTTTTGAAAATATAAGCAAATGTATATATATTCCTATTTCCTCTCAACATAAACACAAAAGACAGCATGGCATAAATACTTTCTGCACCTTAGTGTTTTAGTTTATTTATATGCCCTAGATATCACTTCATTTCATATATAGAAATCCTCCTCATTTCTTTTCACAGATGCATGTTACTCTCGTTTGTGGAGGTATCATAGTTTATTTAACTAGGCCCCTATTGATGGACATCTGGTTTGTTTGCAGTCTTTTGCTGTTATAAAGATGCTGTCAATAGCATTGTGCATATGTTATTTTGTATTTTAGCTAAGTGATCTTTGGAATTTCTTTTTAGAAATGATGCCACTGGAATCAAAGAGTAAGTGCATGGATAATTTTTCTATTATTGTCCCAATTTTCCTCCATAGTGGTTGTATCATTTTGCATTTCCACCATCAATATATGAGATTGCCTGTTTCCCCACAAGATCACCAAAAAATGTCAAACTTTGAGAGTTTTGCCAATCTGAAAGTTCAGCTTTTCTTTAACTTAGATTGACTCATATGTCTACTAATTTCTTTGTTTATCATTCTTTCTTGTACCTCAAACTTCCCTTTCAGAATTATTTTCCTCTTCCTTGAAACACAAACTTAAGAAGCCCTTATGTGTACTATGTTTGGCTTGGGATTCTTTGTGCTTCTTGAATCTGAAGTTTCATGTGTTTTAATTCTGGAAAATTGTCCACCATTATTTCTTTAAATAGTGCCTCTCCCACATTTCTCTCTATTGTCTTCTCTGGAACTCCTAAGTAGATACAATTAGACATTCTTATTTTTTCTTCCTTGTCTTTTAACTAGCACTTCATATTTATTCCTTCTCTCTCCTGCATCCTGGGTAGTTTTTCCTATGATAATTTGTTTAGCTCTTTCTTCTAGGTTTATTATTCTCTTTTTTTTCTTGTGTCTAACTTGCTGTTTAACCTGTCCAAAAAGTTTTTATTTCATTGATTATATTTATCATTTCTGGAAGTTTTATTTTTTCCCCATTCAAATCTGCCTGGTCTTATGTTATCTGTTCATATTTTTGTTTGTTTGTTTGAACATTTTAATAGTAGTGTTTTTGTATTCTTAATCTGGTAAAAAAAAACAATATCTGAAGAACTTGGGGGATGTCTAATACTGTTTTTTAAGAGTTTCTGCTGATTTTGCTCATGGTGGCTTGTGTCATCATGTACTTTGTAATTTTGGATTGTGTACACTTCTTCAGATTGTATGTGGGAATATTGCAATACCTGAGATGAGGATGCGTTATGCAGAGTATGTATGTTGCTTCTGCCAGATGTCCTATGACGTTACCATCATATGACCACTTTAAGAGAATTTTTTGGCTTTCATTTCCCAGACCATGAAGATAGCATAAGTTTGAAATCAAAACCTCCCTGAGGGCCTGCATGTGGAATTCTAGGTGATTTTTCCCCCTACCTCCAGTGCAGACTGAGAAAAATAAGTTCTTTTGTTGTTTCTGTTTGTCAGCTGACAGGGTTTTTTCTAGTTCTTTCTTTCGTTCAAGATGTAGTTCTTCAAGGACCTGGTTTATTTGGGGTTCTCAGGACCAGCTTGCCACTTTGCATGGGCCTGAGGCTTTATCTCCTTTCCCTTGCTTGGTGGTTAAAAATCAAGCTTCTAGGTTTCTGATTTGACGACTGCTTCTAGGGTCAACTTCATCCTCTGCTTACTTCTCTGGGCGTCAAGTTCCTTTTTGGTTTTGGCCCCAAGAAATTTGCTTAGTTCTTGTGAACTTGGCTATAGTATGAGTGGATAATTGTTATATTTTACCCAGCATTTCTAGGTATTTTATATCAGAAGCTTCCCCCCACTGCCCAGCATGTGTGGTCCAGAAGTAATTCTCTCTCCATCACTTAACATGATATAAACCAAAAACAACATAAAATACTCAGGCCTTAAAAATCTCCACATAACTCATCTGATTTGCTGTTTATAAAGATGGAATGTTATATGGTTGCTGTCATTTTGTATGTAACATTGAGTTATACTTTTTACATTTCTTTCTTTCTCTCTCTTTTCTTTGTTCTTATGAAAGTAATGGTAATTTTACAATATTTGAAAAGGTAAAATGTATAAAGATTTAGGAAACAACTTACTTGTAATCCATCCCGCAGGGTAATAGTTTAACATTTTGACGTATTTCTGTCTAGAGTTTTCTGGCTTTCCTATATGGCTGTTGAAATTATCTTTCTTAATGAAAAACACTATTTCATTATGTTGACCTATCTGCCTTATACATTTCCTTGCTTTTAGCTTATTATAGTTTTTAGCTATAATATTTGGTTCAGATACAAAAGTCAGGTATACAAGGTGTTTCTTTCCCAACCCCTAGTATTAACTCAAAAAAATAATTAAGGGGTGGGCCCGGTGGTGCAGTGGTTAAGTTTACACGTTCCGCTTCGGTGGCCCGGGGTTCGCTGGTTCGGATCTTGGGTGCGGACATGGCACTGCTTGGCACGCCATGCTGTGGCAGGTGTCCCACATATAAAGTAGAGGAAGATAGGCACAGATGTTAGCTCAGGGCCAGCCTTCCTCAGCAAAAAGAGGAGGATCGGCAGCAGATGTTAGCTCAGGGCTAATCTTCCTCAAAAAAAAAAAATTGAAATAATATCAATTTATAAGGTATAAAATTATTTTTCTTGTCTCATATTGCTGAATGTATTAAAAGTAAAGTTACCAATTTACTACTCCTTCTCCCCATTAAATTTTACCATTTTATGGTATAATATTAGGAGCACAAACTTCTGGAGTCATAATCTGCAGATTCCAATTCTGGCTCTTAGCTGTATGACTTACAGCACAATAGTTAACCTCTCTTTACTTTAGTTCCTCATCTGGATTGCTTTGAGGATTAAATGAGTGACGTGTCATTAATAAAGCATTAATAAGTAAGACCTCTATAAATGTAGGCTATTGTTTAAAAATATTTTTCGTAATTGTTTTAATTTCATATTTCTTTCATGATTAGTGAGGCTAAATATTTTCCCAGTGTTTTGGTTTTCTATTTTATCTCATGTGAACTGTCAACTATCTCCTTTTCTTAAGATAGAAGTTTCATTTCAGAAACCAGTTGACATACCAACAACAAAAGCACAAGTGATAAATGAAAAGATTAATAAGTTAAGCTTCATCAAAATTAAAATTTCTGTGCGTTAAAGTACACTGTCAAGAAAGTGAAAAGACAGGCCACGGAATGGGAAAAAAATATTTGAAAATCATATATATGATAAGGGACTTATATTCAGAATATATAAAGAACTCTAACAATCAATAATAAAAAGACACATAGCTGGATTTTTAAATGGGCAAATGATTTGAATAGATATTTTTCCAAAAATGTTATACAACTGGACAGTATTCATGTAAGAATATAACTCAATATCATCATTAGGGAAGTACAAATCAAAACCACAGTGAAGTACCTTCATACCCACCAGAATGGCTGTAATAAAGAAGATGAACAATAACAAGTATTGGCGAGGATGTGGAGACATTGGGACCCTTGTACATTGCTAGTGGGATTGTAAAATGGTGTAGCCACTTTGGAAAACAGTTTGACAGTTCGTGAAAAGCATAGAGTTGCCATAGGACCCAGCAATTCCCCTACTATGTACATGCTCAAGAGTAGTGAAAATGTATGTCCACACAAAAACTTGTACATGAATGTTCACAGTATTATTATTCATAAAAGCCGGAAGAGTGGAAACAACTCAAATGTCCATCAGCTGATAAACAAAATGTAGTCTGTCCATTCAATGGACTATTATTTGGTAATAAAAAGGATGCTACACCATGGATGAACCTTGAAAACATTATGCTGAGTGAAAGGCCAGTCACAAAGGACAATATGTTATATGATTCCATTTATATGAGATAACTAGAATAGGAAAATCTATAGATACAGAAGGTAGATTAGTGGTTGTCTAGGGCTGGGGCAGGGAAGGGGGCAGATAATGAGTATTGACTGCTAATGATTACAGGTTTTCTTTTTGGGTTCATGAAAATATTCTAAAACTAGATTATGGTGATGGTTTTACAACTCTGTGAATATACTAAAAACTATTGGATTCTTTAAATGGATGAACTTTATGGTATGTAAATTATATATCATTAATGCTGTGGGGAAGAGAAAAAGAAGAGGAAGGGAAAGGGGAAGGAGCCAGTTAAAGGTTTGCCTCTCGTCCTGTGTATTCCTCTCTTGCCCAGATTGTTGGTTAGCAATAAGATAGATATATCTCACATGGTGATTCCTACTGTGTTAGAAAATTGTATGCTTCAGCTTGGTTGATCTTTCATTTTGGTATAATGGCTGATAGTTGAAGTCTTGGGTTCTCTAGGTCCCATGTACCCTATTAGCTGTGTGATTCTTGCTGTGTTTCATTACCTTGCAGATTGTTCCTTTGTTTATAAACGTGGGATAATGCCTGATTTTCCTACCTCAGAGGATTGTTGGGAAGTTCAAATGAAAGTAAAATAGCACTTTGAAAGCTATATAGTCCTAAATAAACATAGGGTCTATTAAGATTCCTAAAATTCTCTGTATTTTCTTTCCATAGGAGTAAAACACAAATCTTTTCTAACAGTTGAGGATTGTTTTGAGTTGGGCAAAGTGGCCTATACAGAGGCAGATTATTACCATACAGAACTGTGGATGGAACAAGCACTAAGGCAGCTGGATGAAGGCGAAGTTTCTGCCATTGATAAAGTCTCTGTTCTGGATTATTTGAGCTATGCAGTGTACCAGCAGGGAGACCTGGATAAGGCCCTTTTGCTCACAAAGAAGCTTCTTGAACTAGGTATGTTAACTTGGCCTAATTCAAGGTTACAGATATATTGGGAGATATATATTTTATTATAATTATACATGTGATAATTATAATAATTATATATTTAATAAATATATAATTATATTGTATTTGTAATAATTATAATAATACATATAAAAAGTACCAAAGTTATATGATGATATATATGTGTAATTCTGAGATATATGTATTATTCAGATATATGACAATATATCTCATCATGTAGCTTTGGTACTTTTTGTTTGTTGAAGTTGTGAGCCTTGGGACCAGCCCAGTGGCGTAGTGGTTAAGTTCACATGCTCTGCTTTGGCAGCCTGGAGTTCACCAGTTTGGATCCCAGGCGCGGACCTACACAGTGCTCATCAAGCCATGCTGTGGTGGCGTCACACATACAAAATAGAGGAAGATTGACACAGATGTTAGCTCAGCAACAATCTTCCTCAAGCAAAAGGAGGAAGATTGGCAACAGATGTTACCTCAAGGCCAATCTTCCTCACCAAACAAAAAGTGACAAGCCTCATCTATCAGATGTGCTTTATCCTCTTTGTTTATCTTCTAAATAAATGGCAACTGATTTTTCTCACCTAATAGTTCTATAATGTCGACTGTGTTTCTCTGCTCTGTACTCTTCAGGAATTTCAAAAGTGGGACCTAACCTAGCTAACTCAGTCAAAAATGTTTATTTACCATGTTACCGTATTAAATATTAATTAATTAACCAGTTTCCTTTCAAGGGTTTTTTTTTTTTTTCTTAAAGATTGGCACCAGAGCTAACAACTGTGTTGCCAATCTTCTTTTTTTTTCTGCTTTATCTCCTCAGACCCCCCATACATAGTTGTATATCTTAGTTGCAGGTCCTTCTAGTTGTGGGATGTGGGATGCTGCTTCCACGTGGCCTGACAAGCAGTGCCATGTCCGCGCCCAGGATCCAAACCCTGGGCCGCCGCAGTGGAGCGCGCGAACTTAACCACTCGGCCACAAAGCCAGCCCCACAAGGGTGTTTTTCGCTTGCTGCATTTCATCCTCAAAAATAGTGATTTGAAATAAATAGATGTAAAATATGTTTGTCATATTCAAATGTTAGAAAAATGTGATATCTTATGAGAATTTTACCACTAGTATTTTGAACGGAGATGTAGTGTTTCTCTATGATCCAGGGGCCACGTGCATCAGAATTACTTGGATACTTATTAGAAATGAAAATTTGTTTTATTTTTTTATTTAAAATTTTTTTTATTGCAGTAACATTGGATTATAACATTATATAGCTTTTAGATGTACATCGTAATATATTTCGAATTCTGTGTAGATTACATCATGTTCACCATCCAAAAACCAATTATAGTCCATCACCACATGTGTGAGCCTAATCTCCCCTTTTGCCCTGCCCCCTCCGCCCTTCCCCTCTGGTAACCACCAGTCCAATCTCTGTTGCTATGTGTTTGTTTGTTGTTGTTTTTATCTTCAATTTATGAGTGAGATCATATGGTATTTGACTTTCTCCCTCTGACTTACTTCACTTAGTGTAATACCCTCAAGGAGCATCCATGTTGTCACAAATGGCCGGAAGAAATGAAAATTTCTTGATCTCTACCCCAGACCTACTGAATCAGAATCTCTGGAGGTGGAATTGTATGCTCATTTAGGTGGCCTTGGTATATAACAAAGCTTTAAAACTTTAAAAAAATTAATTTTTATGAATAGGTAAATATGTTTATGTTAGAAGAGTCAAACAGTTCAAAAGGATTGGTCATCTGAAAATAAGCTTTTTTTTTTGAGGTAACATTAGTTTATAATATTATGAAAATGAACTTTTGATAATTATTTCTTAGTTGAGTGAATTAATCAAGATGTTAGTTCAAGTACCCTTTTTAATATTTTTTTCTCCTGACTTAAAAACTACTTTACTCATTCTAGAAAAATTTTAAAAATAGAAAAAGATATAGAAGAGTCGTCCATAAGTCAATCACCCAAAGATCCCCACAGAATTTTTTTTCCCTTAATATACACTTCCTTCCCCCAACAAACTTCTTTCCCTTTAATTTACAAAATTAGGCTCATGTCGTATATCACAATATATATTGTGAGCAGTTTCTCAAAGACAAGAAATATTTTACAAATGTAAGGCTATATTTCCTCAATACTTCAGTTCATGTCACAAGTGAAGTTTCTACATTGTTGTGCCTTTCTTATTTGTGTATATGTGTGGTTGTTTGGATTATTTTTTCCTCTCGGATGGGTGGAGTAGTCCTCTTTTCCCCCTAAAAGATAGCTAAAAATTCTGACTACCAATTCAGAGGCAGTTAGTGGATTCTGGCTTATTTGAAAATTATATCTTTAGTCTCTCTTCTCCGTCTCACTTAGAATTTTGGGACTGAAGTCTACTCAGCCCTCAAAAGTAGGCTATGTTCTATGTTTATAATGTATCTGTGGTAAAGGTTGCCTTTGAACTGTATGCTCTGTTTTCCCCATGGTGATTACATTTCAGTCTCAGAAAAATCTTTTCTGTTGCTTAAAGTAAGTAGAATGAGTAATATTTTAAAATTCATTTGACATCAAATTGATCATAGTTCCTTTGGCTGATTAGTAAGTTCTCAAAGTAGAAGCAGTAATTGCTGCTTTGAAATAAATGGCTGTTTCCATCTCCAGAACTCTCTTTATATGGGGTGACTGTATGAGCTGATTGACTGGAGGCAGTACTGGTTTATACCTTTTGTTTTGGTATAATAATTTTTATTAGTGCCTCCTTTCACTCTCAAAAGCATCTGATTTGGAAGGTAAATTGTATGATCCTCTGTTTTTATAATATTGTATTCTGATGCTTGAACAACTGTAAACTTACTCATGGACACGCTCTTTCTCTTCTAATAGATCCTGAACATCAGAGAGCTAATGGTAACTTAAAATATTTTGAGTATATAATGGCCAAAGAAAAAGATGACAATAAGTCTGCTTCAGATGACCAATCTGATCAGAAAACCACACCAAAGAAAAAAGGGGTTGCTGTGGATTACCTGCCAGAGAGACAGAAGTACGAAATGCTGTGCCGTGGGGAGGGTATCAAAATGGTAAAGTGGAAAAGCCAATTGTGTGTGTGTGTGTGTATGTGCTGTATGTAGTTCTGGAGAGAATCAGAGTTTTTTTGTATTTAAGCTTACGTGATAAAAATCAGAATTACTGCATAAAGTGTTAGAGTATGCCACAACACCTTATTGTGGGTGTCACACTTAACTCTGTTAGTAAAATAGCTTTAAAATAAATCTTGTGAATCATGTACCATTACATGTATTTTTGGTAATGTCACTCTTTTCATAGATCAAAAGAGGCTTGTTTTTTTAAGGTGAAGGATCAGATAATTTAAGGGAACTGATAAAGTGTTTTTTTAATGTCTTAATGCAAAAAAGGTTTCAACAGTCCTGAGTAGAAATAATATACCATTCTAAGCCATCCTGTGAAACAATGGATTCATCTATGCCATAATCTCTTGTAGTTTTGCTCCTAGTCAACCTTGACAAGATTGCTTAGTGAGATATTTTAGTCTGTTTAAGAAATACTAAAAATGCAGAAAGACTCTCAACAGATTTTGGCTTTAACATTTATTCTTTAAAATACTTAAATGTGTCTATAAATCCCTTTGTTTATTGTATATTGTATTTATATATTTATAACTGAGTACCAGTGCTTCAGGTTGTTAATAGATAATTAAACCAAAAAAGTTCAAGTTTAGGGAACATAGGTTTTTTTCAGCTCAGAACTTTTCAGAGCCTTTTCATGATAATGTACATTATGGATATGATACACATTGTTTCCCAACATTAATTGATCATGGAACCCTTTTCTAAGACGTATCATGTGGTACCTAGTGTTCAGTTGAATGCAGGCATATGTAGGAGGAGTTAGTGAGTTTTTGAAGTAAGCACTTTTAAGTGTAAACATTTGAATAATGTTTATCTTTTTCGCTACTACTAATAAACTCAAGCTGGGCTTTGTGTTTTATATTGATGACTTTTTGATATTTGATGACTTACTGTTGACATCCTAACCTCTAACAGCAAATAAGTAGATCATATCTATGTTGATACCTTTGATAGCTAAGTTCATGGAGTCCTGCAGGAACATGCTTACTTTTGCTTTGAGAGCTAATGAGTAAATACAAGGATAATGACACTCTGTTAGACTCATGAAACATTTTTTTTTTATTTCACATCTAAATATTTTAGTATGTATCTTTGGAGGAGAAAGACTCTTAAAAAAGAACCACATACCATTATAACACCTAAAAAAATCACAGTAGTTGTATAATATCATCAAATATCTAGTTAGTGTTCGAATTGTGAGTAGTAAGCAGATATTTTTTATTGTCCTTGATAACTCTTAAAGAAGAGAGCGAAGTAGAACTACAGGTCTAAAACAGAAGTTTGCTAATTTGCCAGTGTGTTGGTGTGACACGCACATGTCAACTCTGCCCAAGATCGAGGGAGCATCCTTTTTCTCAGAATAGTTAAATCCTTCTCATCATTATATAAAAGACTTAGTTGATGTAAAGCCTTGGATTTGACTCTTAGGTAAATAAAATACATGGAGACTAAACATGAATCATTTGTTTTAGTATGTTAACTAATAATTAAAACAAAAATTAATATTATTCCTACTTCATAGATGACATACTTGTTTAATCAAGAGAAGAATCAGCAATGGAATAACTTATTTAGTTAATATAATACATAGATGATTGACAGGAACATTTATTTGTTTTGTTGACTGCTCTATTTTTAATACGCACTAATAAAAGCACCTGGCTTCTTTGCTTAACAACTTCTTTTCTCTTTTTCAGAGCTACTCATTTTCATCTTTGCTTTTTAAAAAAATCCTTTTAATTTTTTTTCCCCACAGGCATTTAACTGGGAGATATTTAGGAAAACCTGGTTAGATTTTGTTTTGTTTTGTTTTTCCTTTTAGAAACTTTCTGGTGTTGCTTCCCAGTTACTTTTTGAAGTTTGGAGCAATGCTGGTCATTCATTTCATATTTCCATAAATACTTCATTATTTCTTTCATATTTATAACACATGAACTTTATTTTGACAAGAGATGGGTTAAAAGAGAAACTCTTCCTTTTTTCTTCTTTAAAGCCTACCATCTCTCTCTCGACAATAATTATTAATAAAACTTTCAAAATCTTGAAGGTCTTGTTTGATGCAAAATATTTGCAGAGTCCTGTTTCTTTTGTGTATTCTTCCACAGATACTCCGTGTATATAAAAGCATGATTATTGTTTCTTATCTGCATAGGAACAAGTATTAAAAATATTATTACTCTAATATATTTATCATTTTATTAACTTTACGTTTAGACTCCTCGAAGACAGAAAAAACTCTTTTGCCGCTACCATGATGGAAATCGGAATCCTAAATTTATTCTGGCTCCAGCCAAACAAGAGGATGAGTGGGACAAACCTCGTATTATTCGCTTCCATGATATTATTTCTGATGCAGAAATTGAAATTGTCAAAGATCTAGCAAAACCAAGGGTAAATAATTATTTTTTCCTTTATTCTCTCCTCAGTTTACTGTATTTGTGTATCAGTTTTTCCTTTGCAAGATTACAGAAATGATAATTGATATGGCAATAACCCCACAGGTAGTTTTACATATTGTTGCTGCAACATAATGGAGTTGTTAACTAAACTCTTTTTGTAGCAGTTTTTCTCAGTACAAATAATGTACCCAGGGCTTTAAGCACTTAATTATGAAAATCATAGATGATATTTTTATTTACACTTAACAAATTTGTGTTTCAGCATCTTCCTGAAAAAGTTTTCTATGTACTTTGGAGCCCTTTAATCTCAGAAACTAATCAAAGACCAACTTTTTTATATCTTCTAAACTGAAAGAATACGTAAAGTACTTTTATTCTCTTTTTGGCACATTATTACTAGAAAGATATAATTGGGCATAAGCATCATGCTAATTTGACATAATGACATCATAGTTTTCTGACTTTAACCCACAACATTTATCTTACTAAGAAAAACAATTTAATGTAAACACAATCCTATAAACTTAGTGTATAGCATAGAAATTCTTCTTTTGTGAGAATGTGATAAAGACTATCCTTTATTCTCTTGCCTTTTTTCCCATCAGCTTGTTCTTAAAACCTATTTGATCTTATTGATAGTAAAATACAAACTGCCATAACTTTCATAGAGATTGTTAAATAAACACTGGGCATATTTTTGCTCTTTTATTACACAGGAGTTGGCAAATTTTTTCTGTGAAAGTCCAGACAGTAAATATTTTTTAGGCTTTGTAGGCCATACAGTCTGTGACGACACTCAACTCTGCCATTGAAGTGCAAAATCAGCCATAGAAAATGCATAAATGAGCCTGGCTATATTCCAATAAAACTTTATTTCCAAAAGCAGGTGTCAGGCTGAGTTTGTTCCATGAGCAATAATTTGCTGATCCTTGTTATATCATGAAGGTTGAATTATCCGGATATCTGTACTGCAAAATAAACTTAAAGTCAGAATTTTTGTTGTTAAGTTTTACTACTTTTCCAAATTGGTACTTTTTGTTACCAAAGATTACATTCTAAATGGAAAAGACTAGTCTAAAAAGTATGGGTGCTATCCAAGAGAATTCTTATAAATCTCCCAAACAGAATGCTACTTACTCTGTCATTCTCTTTTGGATTTCTATTTTAGCCCATTATTTGTGGTCAATAAACCCAGTAAACCAAAACATCTTGGTAGAATATTTATTAAGAATTCATTTTCACCTTGGAAATCAGTCTTATATCTCTGGGTTTGGAGGCCTCAGTCTTCAAGGGAATGCCTCAGTTGGATTATTTTGATCAAGAAATTCAATGGCAATAAAAATTTCATACTCTTTTGTTAACCTCAGAATCATCCTCCATTTAAAAAAAAAAAGTTTAAAATCATTATCTTGGCTGTGATCCCTTTCTTACTGTTTTTAACATTTCTCAGTTCTTTTCATCTCCCTTTCTGCTCAGTCCAAGATTATTTCACTGTATATGTGAAATATGTGAGCAGATATCTCGAAGGAAGAAAAGATTGACCTTGAAACAAATTTTGAACAATATTAACCTTTGCAGACAAAGTTCCATCACTGAAAAAACTTAAAATCTAAAGTTTGGGATGAATCATTAACTGCAAATAGCTATTTGTATAACCAAAGATTAGACTTCAAATTTTAGAAATTTCTCTTTTCCTCACTGTCACATCCTCTAACCATTGAAAGAAGTTTAATTTCCAATCTCTTTTATTTGTTTATCCTTCCTTCATGCAAAACAAAACAAAATTTTAAAAACTAACTTTTGAACAATACAAAAGCCTAAAAAACCAACTGGCTTTCAAGGCTCAGCACAAGGTGTCTGGAAGTCTATGGAGTTATTTTCTCTTTTCCGCCTCCTTTGTAAAAATCCCAGAATTCTGACTGGTTGGATAAATGTGATTCCTTTTTTTTGTTTTGTAATGCAACTATTTTGATGGTTGGCTTCACAGCTGAGGCGAGCCACCATTTCAAACCCAATAACAGGAGACTTGGAGACGGTACATTACAGAATTAGCAAAAGGTAAGAGATGTGTATGCTGCATATTTTGCCCTCTAATGATTGTTTTGTACATCCTACAGGTATTATTCATTTAAGGGACATTGGTCATTTTCAGTCGACAGCTCAAGTCACCGCCTGTTTATATACGCATGGATAAACTGCTTTGTGTTTCACAGGTCTTTCCCTTTAACTAGAAGTTTTGTTATTAATCTTGAATGGGTCTGTTACTTTTAGGGAATTGATATGCTTTGCATCTCTCTTCAGGTCAGAAATCAAATATCCAGGAAATGGTTTGGTACTTGTTTTCTTTTCTCTTTTTCTTGCCAAAGGGGGAAAAAAAAGAAAAAGAAACAGCCTGGATTAATCTGAGAGTGGTCTTTGTTTATGTAGTTCTCTCACATTCGTAAATGCTGCAGTGAATTCATGTCATCCTTCATGGTGATTGTGTTGGCATTTGTTCATATATCTTGTAAAATACCATTGTCATTTTGGAGTAATCTGTATTCCTCCTGTTGGAGTTTCTCTTTTAAAAACTCACTGACTTAAAAGAATGGACAGTTGACAATGGAAAGAATATGCTTCTGATCTCAGTCTTCCAAACTGCTATTACTTATGAACTTAGTTGCCTGTTACTTCACCAGAGAGACTCAACAACAGTTTCATCTCAGAGTTTTAAAAAGTGAATTTTAAAAAGTGAATTTTAAAGAGACTACTAAGTATTCTTTGTCAAAATATTTGAAGAACATTAAACTTCTAGATTGAGAAAGCTCCTGTGAAACCCAGTGCTATAAATCATTTACATACAACTTCAAATGATTTTTTTAAAAAAAGTGAAAGGACAATAAATCTACAACAAAAATCTGTCAACCCCTTTTCTCTTGATTTGGAAGTGGCTTTTCTTACTGCCACCTTTTTAAATGTTTTTGCTGATTTGAAACCATTACCTACCATCCAGACCAATCTGAACCCTTCCAATCACCTGTGGCTTGGCAAAACAAAACAAAACAAAACAAAAGCCCAAAATTGCCTGCTACGTGAGTAAGTCCTTGTCCTTTCTCTTTTTTTGTAGCTGAGCCGAGCTACAGTACATGACCCTGAGACTGGAAAATTGACCACAGCACAGTACAGAGTATCTAAGAGGTAAGGGAGTAATGGAGAGAATTTTAGTCATATTTGGACCACTTTCTTTCTTGAGAATCTAATTTTCATAAAACCCATGATGTGGTTTCTGAAACCTAGGCCGTAGGCATAGGTATTTGATGACTACCATGCCTGAATTTTCATGATGGACTAATAAACAGACATGGTTATGGGGCAGTTCATAGAGATTTTCCAGAGTCGCTTATTAAATTTCAGAATGCCTGCTGAGACTCCCCAAACCCTACATGATAAGTGAAATTGTGTTCTCATATTGAGGTACCAGAAGTTGCCAAAGACCTTTTGTAGAACAGTGCCTAATTTGGCCTCTGTGGTAAAGCAGGGGTTTAAAAATCTCTGGGTCACCCACTAACTATAGGTATTGAGAAAGTGAATACCTTGAAGGATTAAGTAACAAATCCTTTGCAAGTCAACTGGTTTCAAAGTCTTTGCTTTTAACAATGTTTAAAGAGAATCTACTTAAGTTATTAGCTAAAAAATCACTGAAATAATTTTTAATAGTAAATCACTGTGCAATTTATGTATAGAACCTAGGAGGAGATCACAGAATAAGTGACGCTGTTCCCACAGAACTTGTTTTTCATCTACTTATTTATGGAAAGAAGGTTTTTCAGCTCTCATAAAAATGAAAATAGAAATATTATTGAGCTGAATTTGGTCTCATTCTAACAATAAGTAATATGTATTCACATATACAATATCTAGTTGAAAATAACAAAATAAGCCCATCCGTCTTATTAGGAACACTTTAATGTATTTTCACTTTTTATATTTGGTAATGATTATTTAATCATGTTATTTAGATTAACGGATACTACTTGTAGTTGTAGTAACTCATTCCAGAAGACATTATTTTTAACACTTAGACCTTTATGTTATAGTAAATTTATATTTTTATCAACTTATATAAATATTTTTGTTGTAGAGAGGTATAATGTGATGAATAAAAGACTTCTAGACGTGGAAATAGATCACTCTAGGACAGGGCTTCTCCACCTCAGCACTATTGATATTTTGGATCAGATAATTCTTTGTTATTGGGAGTTGTCCTGAGCTTTGCAAGGTTTTTAGTAGCATCTCTGACACTCACTAGATACCAGTAGCACCTTTCACCCCAGTTGTGACAGTCAAAAATGTCTCCAGACATTGCCAAATGTTCTCTGGAAGGCAAAATCCCTACGACCACCCCAAGGGACTCCATCTCTTTACCTCTGTTGAAAACCACTGCTGTCGGATAAGAGTGGAATGAAAGTACAAGTTCAAGGGGAAAAAAAAAAGAACGATGTAAAATATCCAAGTATTAAAAACACTTCATTCGTGTATTTTTTTAAGTGGGTAATGGTGGGCATCAAATCATTATGGTATTTAGATTCCACTGGATACGTTAATAAAGTAATCATTTTTCAGGAATTACTGCTATTTTCAATATGACATAATTAAATCCTTTGAAACTATTATGATGTAAAACTTTGGTTGTCAACTAAAAAATTGTGCAAAGGAGTACCTAGATTTTAACAACTGTTTTAGGAGGTCCTCAAACAAAAAAGTTTTGAATATTACTGCTGTAAGTCATAGAAAATAGTACCCTGCGGCTGGACAGAATGCATTGATTCATTTCCTTTCTCTTTTTGGACAAAGCTATATGTCCTTTATATATTAACCTTCAACATCTCCACATACCTGGCTCCCTAGCTGTCTGCCCTATACCAATACCTTCCTCCTGGTCGCTTAGAAGACATGAAGAAACTTGTTTTTTATAATATGATTTTGATTGCAGGAACACTGATCGATGGTGAGGATTTGCAGAAACTAATTTGGATAGACATATTTTGAGACATGATTTATAATGCTTCTGTGCATTTTAATTAACTCTCATTTTAAGTTAAGCTAATTTTCTATTTTATTATAGAATGTTATTCATGTCTAAAAAATTAACCCTTTATCTATTTTTTAAAAAATAACTTTATTATATAATTCATCAGAGATTATTGCATGGTTTTAGGCATTTTTACTGTCATAAGCCTTATAAGTGTCTAAGTTGCCCAGATTTAGATGCTTTAGGAAGCATATAAAACAAAATTTTCATGAACTTAGTGTTTTGTAAGCCATTTTTGGAAATTTTCTTTATATGCAATGAAGCTTTTGAAGAAATATCCAGCTCACAGAGTCATTGGACATTTATAGCAAGTCAAAGTAAATTACTCTTGGAAAGGTGATCTACAAACGTGTTTTTCTTTAAGACCTAAATATTTCTAAGTGTTTTGAGCTTATTTTTAAAATAGTCTAATTTTATAGCTCAGAGAAGCAGTTTCACTGGATTTTTGAGAAAGGCGCAACCATGCTTTATATTATATAAAGCAGCAAAGGCATTTAGCCAGTAGTGTTAGAAGCATTAAAAGGCTGAGTAACATCAGAATACATTCACCCCGTCTTGGCAAAGTATGCAGAGTGTGTTTGTGTGTCTGTTTTTGTGTTCAAAACAACCTAGTAAAAAAAGAATTCCATAGCACAGTGATTTTCATGTTTACTCATAAGGAAAATTGTTTAGCAACTCTTTTAAAAATAGAATATATATTTTGAGAGAGAGGCCTTAACTGTTAATGAAGGCATCTGCTCCATAAAATATCCAATACATTTCATATTTTAACAAATAAAAAGTTTTACTGTTTTGGGAATTTAATAGCTATGTCAAGATATTTTCTACCCATTGCTGTAGATCTGGATTTTGAAGATTCCCACAAGTGAAATAAATGAGTGTTTTATGTTTCCTTCATAAATGACACCTCTGTAAAAGACATCTCAAATGCAAAATAGAAGGAAGAATTTGGTACTGATATCAGTTAATGTAATCCCTTTTGCTCTAGGAACATCTATATTTTGAGAAAGTCAGAAGAGAATTTCAAATATCTGTCTTTTGAGAAATTTCTAAGTGATTGCATCATCTTCTGTGGAAGTAAAAATATGTTCTAGCATTCTAGCAAATAGAATTTTCTTTGGGCAAAGTGTGTGTGGAAATCTATTACTGTTTAAAAAATGTAAAGCTTTTATTTACTTTATTGCGTATCTGAACTTTTGGCAAGTCGTCTCTGTCTTTTCCAGTATTTCTTTAAAAATCAAAAAATTTGCAACAGCTTGTTAATGGAGAAGGTAATAATTTTGGCTAAATCAGAGAAATGGAATTTTAGTTTTTTAAAGGTGAACGTTTAGTTATGTTCTCTGAAAAGACAGTTTGGTTGTATGAGCTCAGAAAGTCCAGTTAAAGTAATATAAATAATGAGATATGCAAATAAACAGTCTATTTAGTGTGGTAGAAAAAGCTTGTTTGATTCTGGTGGGTTATTCTTGAAAGTGGTTTTCATTTTTTTACCCTGACGTATAACTGCCTACAATATGATATTTTATTATGCTTAAGATTTAATTTACTCATGTTAATAAGGAGCAAATACAGTGTAAAAGTATATTAGTATTTTTACAATATAGAGGCAACTAGAAGCAGCTTTGAATGATTTCAAGTTTTTTTTTTTTTTTTTGAGGAAGATTAGACCTGAGCTAACTACTGATAGTCCTCCTCTTTTTGGTGAGGAAGCCTGGCCCTGAGCTCACATCCATGCCCATCTTGCTCTGCTTTTTTTTCTATGTGGGACGCCTACCACAGCATGGTGTGCCAAGCAGTGCCATGTCCACACCCGGGATCCGAACCAGTGAACCCTGGGGCGCCGAGAAGCAGAACGTGCAAACTTAACCACTGTGCCACCGGGCCGGCCCCACAAGTATTTTTTAAAAATTGGCATAACTTTTTAAAAAGTTTCTTATTTATTAATTTTATTTTTGGTGAGGAAGGTTTGCCCTGAGCTAACATCGATTGCCAATCTTCCTCTTTTTTTGCTTGAGGAAGATTACCCTGAGCTCACATCTGTGCCAGTCTTCCTCTATTTTGTATATAGGATGCCTCCACAGCATGGCTGATGAGTGGAGCAGGTCCACCCCCGAGACTGAACCTGCAAACCTGGGCGGCCAAAGTGGAGCACGCGGAACTTTAACCACTTAGCAACCGGGCCAGCCCAAATTTGGCATAACTTTTAACAATATTGCCCTTTATTGGGTTGAACAGTGTTTTTCAGATTGAGATAACAGAAATGGGTAAATGTATAGTGTTATTGCATCATTATCCTACTAAGAACCAAAGAGACTGGAGAAATTCCCAGTCTAGATGATTAGCCTTTCTTTGTTAACCATCAAACACTTAGAGAAGACTTACTTAAAGTTTTGCCCTCTGAAACTGGCACTTTGGGCCCTGAATTATCTTTTGCCTCTACTAAAAATCACAGTGATTTTATATTAGCTAATTGTGAAATGTTAATTTTCATGTGTGTTGGGTTAGAAGAAGGAGGTAGGGATGGTAGTCACATTATATCACTCATCTTTTCCTTTGGAAATTTTGTAACCATCTGTAAAACCTCCAAAATGGCATTGTCTGTATGTTTACTTGAGCATGCCTTCCTTACTAATGTATTAGAAATACAGTCATGCAGTGTGAGAATGTTGCTCCTTACTCAAGTAAAGAATTCCCATGAGATTTTTTAAAAAATCATACATTAAAAGAATAATAAAGATTTTAAGAACAGAAATTCATTAGAAACGTTACTCTGTGTGTACAACTTAGCTCTCAGGTTCTTGTCATTAAGACCAAAAGGAAGATATTTTGGGTTATCTAGTTATTAATGGAAAAAGGGGACACATAAAATTATCTGCAGAAAGAGTTCTGTTTTACTCCTGGCACTAGATTATGTTTTATGGAAAAAATACTGTGTAACTTAGTTGACATTTTCAATTAAAAAAGATAAATATTATTCAAATGATTTTTCCTGTTGCAGTAAATGCTATAACTTTGTATTCTAACTCAGTTAAAGCACTGAGTACTAGAAGAAAGGACTTTGATTTCTGGTGATTTAATTTAATGCAGGAATAAGACTTCCAGATACTAAAGAATAGACAGTTAAAATATAGTACATTATCATTGTCTCCACTGAATCTTTAGTAATGTAAATTCAGAGTTAATTTTTTAGACTTCCTGATAGTTCTACAATAATACTGCTGAAGACAGATTAGCAGTAATGGTTTAAGGATGGGATCCAGATGAATAATATGTTTTAAATGTATGGAATTCTCCAGCTAAGGAGAATCTTAATTATATTTTGAAGAGGTTTTCACATGAAAGTCAAATTAAGTGAAATAACTTCTCATGCATCAGTAGAATTCCTTTTCCTCTCTAACGACTATAACAGAACCACATTAAGATAATAGTTTTTTTAAACTTTCCATCATCAATGACTTTAACCTCTAAGCCTCAAACCTTCCATTGAGATCATTTATGAAATAACAAGAAGTGCAAATTAAAATGTTTTTAAAAATTCAAACAGTTAAAATTAAAATATTTTTGCCTCTAAGGTTGTCAAAGATTCAAAAGATTGATCCTGACAAGAATTTTATGAAATGGGCTCTCTCATAAATGTAAGGGTATAAATCACTACAGCTTTTTTTGGAGGGTAATTTGACATAGTTTATCAAAATGTAAAAGTTGTCTAGCAGTTCCACATCTAGGAATTTATCCTACAGAGATACTCTCACGAGTATGGAAAGATATACATAAATTTTCTTTACAGGACTGTTTGTAATAGAGAAAGATTAGAAATAAGCTTACTTAACCAGTGCGTTTTTGATAGACCACATGGTCATTTTGGAATTAAAGGTATTTTATTTTAAAAAGAAAAGGACTAATTTAAAAAGAAATGAAGAATGGGAATGTGAAAGTGGTACAGTTGCTGTGGAAAACAGTCTGGCAGTTCCTCAAAAAGTTAAACATAGAATTACCATATGATCCAGAAATTCCACTTCTAGTATATACCCAAGAGAATTGAAAGGAGGGACTCAAACAGATACTTGTACACCCCCCCCCTTTTTTTTTTGAGGAAGATTAACCCTGAGCTAACATCTGCTGCCAATCCTCCTCTTTTAACTGAGGAAGACGGGCCCTGAGCTTACATCTGTGCTCATCTTCTTCTCCTTTATATGTGGGACGCCTGCCACAGCATGGCGTGCCAAGCGGTGCCATGTCTGCACCTGGGATCCGAAGCAGCAAACCCTGGGCCGCCGAAGCAGAACGTGTGAACTTAACTGGTGCACCACCAGGCTGGCCCATACGCCCATGTTTATAACAGCATTATTCACAGTAGCCAAAAGGTGGAAGCAATCCAAATGTCCATTGATGGATGAAGGATAAACAAAACGTGATACAAACATGTAACGGAACATTATTCAGCCTTAAAATGGAATGAGTTTCTGATACATGCTACAATTTGGATGAACCTTGAGGACATTATAGTAAGTAAAATAAGCCAGGTAACAACGAACAAATATTGTATGATTCTACTAATAGGAGGTACCTAGAATAGGCAAATTCATACAGACAGAAAGTGGATTAGAGGTTACAAAGGGTCTGGGAGAAGAGAGAAGTGGCAAATTATTGTTTAATGGGTACAGAGTTTCAGTTTGAGGTGATGAAAAAGTTCTGGAAATAGATAGTGGTGGTGGTTGCACAGCTTTCTGAGTATACTTAATGCCACTGAATTGTACACTTTAAAAATGGTAAGTAAATCTTATGTATATTATACCATATATTTTTTTAAATGGTTAATTTTATATTTTGTATTTTTTACCACAATTATTTTTTTTAAATGAAGTAGTGCTATACGTATTGAATTGGAAAGATGTCAGAAATATTATCAGGGGAAGAAGCGCATATGTGTATATTGGAGTAGGAGATTAGAGAGTGGGTGGAGTCCTATTTTTAAAAAAATTCTGTGGGTGGGTGTGTTTATACTCATGGGAAAATGTTGAGATGATATATACCTATTTGTTGATAGTGTTTACCTGTGAGGAGTGGGACTAAGAAAGGGACTTCATATACTTTTGTATTGTTTGAAATTTTTATAATAAAAAGTATTTCTTTTTTTAAGCAACTTTATTGAGATAGACACATGATCATACAATTCACCCATGGGAAGTGTACAGTTCAGTGGCTTTTAGTATGTTCAGAGTCATATGTCCATCATCAAAATCAATTTTAGAACATTTTCATTATCCCGAAGAGAAATTCTGCACTCCTCAGCCATAAACGCCCAATCCTCAGTCCTCCCCCACCCCCTGCTCAGCCCTAGGCAACCACTAACCTACTTTCCATCTTTATGGATTTGCCTATTCTGGATATTTTATACAAGTGGAATCATAATATGTAGCCTTTTGTATTTGGCTTCTTTTGCTTAGCATAATGTTTTCAAGATTTATTCATGTTGAAGCATGTGTCAGTACTTTATTCTTTTTCTTGGCTAAATGGTATTCCATTGTGTAGATATACCACATTTTATCTGTCTTACTCATGTGTTGATAGACATTTGGGTTTCTTCGACCTACTAGCTATTGTGAATAATACTGCTCTGAATATTCATGAACAAGTTTTTGTGTGAGCATAAGTTTAAATTTCTTGTTATATAACTAGAAGTGTAATTGGTAAGTCATACAGTAACTCTATGTTTAACTATTTGGGGGAACTGCCAAACTTTTCTAAAGTGGCAGCACCATTTTACATTCCCACCAGCAATATCTGGGGGCTTCCAATTTCTCCACATACTCACCAACACTTGTCTGTCTTTTTGATTATGTGGGTGTGATGTGGTATCTTGTTGTGGTTTTGATTTGCATTTCCTGGGTGGCTAATGATGTCAAGCATCTTTTCATGTGCTTATTGCCCATTTGTATATTTTCTTTGGAGAAGTGTCTATTCAGATCTTTTGCCCATTTCTTTTGTTTTGGTGTTTTGGGAGGGTTTTTTGCTGAGGAAGATTAGCCCTAAGATAACATCTGTTGCCCATCTTCTTTTTTTTGCTTTAGGAAAATCAGCCCTGAGCTAACATCTGTGCCAATCTTTCTCTATTTTGTATGTGGGTTGCCATCATAGCATGGCTGATGAGTGGTGTAGATCTGTGCTTTGGATCCAAACCTGTGAACTTGGGCCACCAAAGCAGAGCACGGCAAACGTAACCGGTAGTCCATGGGGCCAGCCCCTCTTTTGCCCATTTATAAATTGAGTTATTTGTCTTTTATTTAATTGTGATAGTTCTTTTTTTTATTTTTTATTATTCTTAAAAATAGTTCTTTATATATTTTAGACACAAGTCCTTATCAGACTTTTGATTTACAGAAATTTTCTTCCACTCTGTGAGTTGTCTTTTTACTTTGTTGATGGTGTCCTTGGAAGCACAAAAGTTTATTTTGATAATGTCCAGTTTATCTATTTTTGTTATTTGTACTTTTGATGTCTTAGCTAAACCACTGTCTAATCTAAGGTCACGAAGATGTACGCCTATGTTTTTTTCTAAGAGTTTTATAATTTTAGCTCTTACATTTTGGTCTTTAATCCCTTTTGAGTTAATTTTTTTATATGGTGTGAGGTAGAGGTCTAACTTCTTTCTTTTGCATGTGGTTATTCAGTGTCCCATGGCCATTTGTTTAATATGATAAGCATTTCTTTTATAATTTTAAAATTGTAAAGTGAAAGATTGGAATGGTAATTTGCTAGAATGGCAAAAGTTGAAGATGTTCTTCTTGGTAGCAGGAGAGTTCAGGCTGGAGAGTATGCAAGCATTGTCATGGAAAAGATAAAAAATTAAAAGGGAGGCAATAACTGCTGGAGTAAGGCCTATGGAATTAGAAAGAGTTGATTCAAAAGCATAGATAGAAGATCCAGCCTCTACTAAAAGACAATGCTTCTACCAAAGTACAAGAGAAAAAAGGTAAAAAATTGATGCCTGAAAGTTGGTGGTAGCAGGGAAAGAAGTTGAAGGTATCAGAAATAGAAGACATATTCTCTTTGGGTGATAGGTTCCAGAATGGAATAGGAACATTTATCTTATGAAGATGTATCTTATGAAGATATAATATAAACAATTATCTTATGTAGATTAACTTTATTAGAACACTTGCCAATCTTGCATTGCAGTCATCTGTAACAATCAAGTCAGTAGTTCGTTGCTTATAAAATTCAAAAATCTATCAAATTGTTGCCAGGCAGAAAAGATAGATATATTGACATACTGGATTAGTTCCACCAGAAACTTGGTCAAAATTGGGAGATATAAGTTCTTAGTATATTTATCAGCTACATCCTTTATAACAATAAAATTCTTGGTCATTCCTATTTCTGCCACACTGAGGAATTCTGCTTAGTCAGTCCTTATAAATTTGCAAGAGATCACCAGACAAATGATTATGGTAAAATAGAAATAAATCTTGGATTAGGTCTAGCAAGTCTTTATTCATTCATTCATTTAGCAAATACAGTCATGTGCTGCATAACAATGTTGTGGTCAGTGATGGACCACATATACAACTGTCGTCTGGTAAGATTAGTACCATACAGCCTAGGTGTGTAGTAGGCTATACCATCTAGGTTTGTGTAAGTTCACTCTCTGATGTTTGCACAATGGCAAAATCACCTAACGATGCGTTTCTCAGAACATATCCCTGTCGTTAAGTGATGCATGACTATATTTATTGAGCCTCTACTATGTGACAGGCACTGTGATAGGTTCTGTGGATATAATGGTAAGCAAAACCCAGCAGAATTTGTATGTGTTTGGAACTGATAGTTGAATGAAGATGTCTTACTTTAATCAAATAACAAATTAATGTACAATTACTGTGATATATGCTACAAAGGAAGGATATATAGAACTATAAAAACATATTAGGGGCAGCTGCCTTCTCTACTTCCAGGTGCATGGAAGTAGCCTCTCCCAGATGTGCTTCTGGCTGCAGGCAGTTGCCAACTTTGAGATTAATGGAGGGCTGTGAGAAGCCCGGCTTGGTTCTAGGGGTACAGCTCCCACCACCCTCCGCTCTTCCAACCACAAGGGTATCATAGTAGTACCCAGCAAGTGCCCACCAAAGTCACTGTGATCCTGTTAGATATTGAAGGTACCACAAGGTTGATTGCTTTGCTTTTGTGAAGAACATTTTATTTTCTTACATCAAAGAAAATGTTAAGAGTATCTACAAAGATGCTTCTTTTCTCTTGGAAAGAAAAAGAGTGCCAGTAGGACCTCAGTCTTTGGGGAAACAGGCTGAAGAGGATTCCCACTGGGATGGGGTAGATGACCTGTAATAGATGACCCAGGCTATGGTAATGCTGGACTGAAAGACCATGGTACTGAAACACCTGCAGGGCTACATGTGGAGGGCAGTTTTCACAGGTGGATCCATGAAAGCAGCATTTTTTGAAGATGTAGTTCTAGCAGTTAGGAAATGGAGAGAGGCTGGAATGAAGGTATATATCTATTCTTCAGGGAATGGAGAGGCACAGAAACTGTTATCTGGGCATTCTTCAGAGGAAGATATTCTTGAGCTTGTTCATAGTTACTTTGATACCAAGATTGGGCACAAAGTGGAGAGTAAGAGTTATTGAAAGATTGCAGGCAGCACTGGGTACTCAGTCAACAGCATCCTGTTTCTGACAGACGTTTCTCTAAAGGCTAGTGCTGCTGAGGAAGCAGACATTCATGTAGCTGTGGTGGTAACACATGGCAGTGTGGGATTAACAGATGATGGAAAGGCTACAGCGTCATCAAATCCTTCAGCAAACTGTACTTGCCCTCCTCAACCTAGAAAAGGATTTCTAAGGAAGACAAACTGTTCCCCGTAGTTGTCCCTGTTTTATTTTAATGGTAAAAGTAACTTACTTTAAAAATATGTATGCAAATATGTGTGTACTCAAATTACCTTACACAGGTACATGAGTGAAAAAAACCTCAGTTCAGTGAAATGAAACTTTAAAAAATTTATTATTTGTAAAAACTGTATGAAACCACAACATTAACTCTTATTGAAGGAATAGTGTAGTCAATAGAATAAATTACTAAATACAGATCAAATGTGCCATGTATCAGGTCATGTACCAAAATGGAAAGCTAATTTTGAGAAGTTATTGAGAAGCCTTGCTATTTAAAAAACTGAAGTGTTTCAAAGGCTTTTCCCTAATAATTATTAATTGCCCCTGTTTAATTTTGAGGGAATAAAATTTAGAAGATTACAACAGCTGCATTTCATAATATTTGCCTACCTATATACAACGATATTTGCTTGTCCTCCAAAAGAGGGCAGAATTAAAAAAGAAAACTCACTTCAGTCTTAAACAATTGAGTATATGTTACTTAAGAAGAAACTTGCTAATGATGTGGCACCTACAGCAAACAATTGCCTTACCAGTGAAAAAGGTGCATTGATGTAACAGCTAAAAGAGAGAAGTAGTTCTTAATGTTTACACAACAGTCCTAATCCTGTCAATTGTTATCATTATAGATTTTATAGTAGCCTTTCTGGTAACTTCTTAGCACATTTTGAGAAAATATATTATTTACTATTTTAATAAATTATTTTACTGAAACCAGCCCATCAGATCAAGAAGAATCCTAATATATTTTCCTCTGAAATGGATGTGAGAAATGTAAATTTTATAACAGTATTATTTATCCTGGTTCAGTTCTAATACCGTGTCATGTCAATTTCACATTGTGATTAGTAAAAACTTCTGCCTCCTCCTTCTTCCTCTTCCTAAAAAGAAAAGGAAAAAAAGGTTAGGAAACTTTGACCTAATCTGGCACGGGGAGGAGTCAAGGAAGGCTTCTCTGAAGAGGAGATGACTAAAGTGATAATCCAGAGCCTTAACTTTACCAAGTGAAACACACAGATATTCTGGGCAGAGAGAAGAGCATGTGCACTAGCCTTAGGGCTAGAGGAAACATGTTCTTGAAGAAGTGTTGCTAGGGCACTGGGAGAGAGGCAGAATGTAGTGGCAGAGGCTATTAGGGAGATCAAGATGGAGCAGCCAGAGAGGCTGAAGGAGTACCTGGAGAATGAATGAGGGAGGAGGAGAGTTTCAAGAAGGATGAACATTGTGAAATGTTACTATAAGAGCAAATACAGTGAGAATTGGATAATCTTATTTGATTTAGTAGCACAGTAAGGTTATGAGTGATACTAGCAAGAGTAGTTCTGGTGGAATGATAAGCTACTAAAGCTAGATTGGAATGGTTTGAGAAATGAGGAGTCTGTGAAAATGTTGACTTGAAGAGGGAGGAGAAAGGTTGGTAGTTGGAATGAGATAGAGTGTTGAGGGAAAGAGTATTTAATACTTTTTATTGATTGATTGAGATAGAGAGACTTAAGCCCAGTTAAAAGCTGTGGGAGGAATTATTGAGAAGGAAAGTTGATTATATAAGAGAGAGAAAAGCTAATTGATGATTTACGGTTCCTAAAATGGCAGGAGATAATAGAATCTAAGGCAGAGGATTAGCTTTAGCTAATGGAGAGAAATCTGTTTTGAAACTGGAATGAAGGAACTGAAAGGAACAGATAACATGCAAATGTAGGTAGATTTTATGGTTTCTATTTTCTCTGTGAAGAAGGAGGTATGTTGTCTACTTAGGGGAGGGAGAAGCTGAGGTAGGTTGGGGTTCAGAGTAGAGGAGGGAGGAAGACTAAGGGCCCACTTGAAATTGGTGTTCATTAATTTTTAGAGGAACATATCTGTCCTATTTCATGACTTTCTCCAGTATGGTTTGGTGACACAGACATAAGCTTGGAGAAGAATTGATTCAGGATTGTATTTTTGCCAAGATAGCTGAATTTAGGCTTTTAGCAAGAATGTTGTCGAAATGATGGATCATGGAATCAAAACTTGATGAGAGAAGTGAGGAAAGAAAAAGGCTGATAGACTGGGAAAAGCATATGTAAAGGGGATAGTTGGGTTTGGGGGTACCTTTTTTTATTGAGCTATAGTTCCCATACTATAAAATTCACCCTTTTAAAGTATACAGTTAAGTGGTTTTTAGTCTTTTTTGGTTGTGTAACCATCACCAGTATCTAATTCCAGAACGTTTTCATCATCCCAAAAAGATATCCTGTAGTCATTAGGAGTCATTCTCCATTCCCTCCTTCCCCTGGCAACCACTAATCTACTTTCTTTATCTATTTATTTGCCTATTGTGGACATTTCGTGTAAATGGAATCATAATATGTGGCCTTTTATATCTTGCTTATCTTACTTAACATGTTTTCAAGGTTCATCCATGTTGTGGCATGTATCAGTACTTCATTCCTTTTCATGGCACAATAGTCCAGCAGATGGATATATCACATTTTATGTATCTATTCATCAGTTGATGGACATTTGGATTATTTCCACTTTTTGGCTATTATTCATAATGCTGCTATGAACATTTGTGTACAAGTTTTTGTATGAACATAGATTTTAATTTCTCTTGGGAATATACCTCAGAGTGGAATTGCTGGGTCATATGGTAAGTCTATGTTTAACAATTTGATGAACTGCCAAACTGATTTCCAAAGTGGCTGCATCATTTGACTTTCCTACCAGCAATGTATGAGGGTTCCAACTTCTTCACATCCTCACCAACAGTTGTTGTTGTCCATCTTTTTTATTATAGCCAGCCTACTGAGGGTGTTTGGTTACCCTTTAAAAACTTTCTCATGCAAGTAATACGTGGATTTTTTTTTTCTTATAAAATATTAGCGTTATATAAATCAGGCTAAAAATCCTATGACCTCTCAGTTCCTATACCTTACCTAGAAGGAACAATTGTTTTCAATTTGGTGTATATTTTTCCAGAATTTAAAAAAATTCTCAAGGTAGATAGCCTAGATAGCCTTCTTACATTAATCCAACTGTTTTCATAGAAACTGTAATAAATGAGACTAGTTTGTTCCTTTGCAACCTCTAATTGTAGAATGTAACATCTTTTAAAAATTACAGCATTCATTAGTAAAAAACATATCAAATAAGCAAATCAAGTAAATGCCTATAGATAAAGGCTTACTGTCTCATATATTATGGCTTTTTAAATGACAGCTGTTGGTCTTCATGTATTAAAACGTTATCAGCAAAACTAATATTTTCTTCTTGTTCTTAGTGCCTGGCTCTCTGGCTATGAAAACCCTGTGGTGTCTCGAATTAATATGAGAATACAAGATCTAACAGGATTAGATGTTTCCACAGCAGAAGAATTACAGGTAAGTAATCACATTATCCTTAAATTATATGCTATCGCATTATTCTTAAATTATCTTTATACTTCCTCAAAAGATGCTTCAGATGTGATTTCCTAAGACTTTACAGGCAGTACTCAATTTTCGTGATGGTGTGGGATTGTAAAAGTGAATATGCAGGCTAAAACCATTCAAAGTGATCTTAATGGGAAAAATCATGATTGTTCTTTGACCTTTAACATTTTTGTCAAAACATTAAAAACTCTTACTGTCAAGTATAAATTTATAGGGAAATGAAAAATATGTAACACTAATGTTTATTAAGTACCCTGTAATTTTTTTTCATTCTTAGGTCTGTCAGGCGATTGGGGCAATTTTTTTTTTAATAATTTCTTTTCCTCTTTTGTGTTGAGATATAATTCACAAAGCATAAAATTTACCCTGATTTTATTATATTCACATCGTTGTGCAACCATCATCACTATCTAATTGTAGAGCATTTCATCACCCTCAAAAGAAACACCATATACTTTAAGTATTCACTCTCCATTCCCCATCCCTAGTGCCCCTGGCCACTAATCTACTTTCTGTCTATGAATTTGCCTATTCTAGATTTTTCCTATAAATGGAATAATATAATATGTGGCCTATTGTATCTGGCTTATTTCACTTAACATAATGTTTTCAAGGTATATTCGTGTTATAGCATGTATTAGCACTTTATTCCTTTTCATGGCTGAAGAATATTCTAGTATTTGGATATACCACATTTTATCTATTTATCAGTTGAAGGACATTTGGGTTGTTTCCACTTTTGGCTATTATGACTAATGCTGCTATGAACATTTGTGTACAAGTTTTTGTACAAACATTTACATTTCTCTTGAGTATATACCTACCAATGGAATTGCTGGGTCATGTAGTAACTTCAGTTTAAAATTTGAGAAACTGCCAACTGTTTTCCAAAATAGCTGCATGATACTACAATCCCATTACAATGTATGAGGATCCCAATTTCTTTACATCCTTGCCAATACTTTTTCTTGTC
Organism: Equus quagga; assembly: GCF_021613505.1. Classification (NCBI taxonomy): domain Eukaryota; kingdom Metazoa; phylum Chordata; class Mammalia; order Perissodactyla; family Equidae; genus Equus; species Equus quagga. Next base: position 124,403,821 of record NC_060268.1, read on the forward strand.
CATTTTTTTAAATTATAGACAATCTACTGAGTTTAAAGTGCCATCTCATTATGGTTTTCATTTGCATTTCCCTGATAGCTAATGATGAACATCTTTTCAAGTGCCTGTTGACCATTTATATATCTTCTTTGAAAAAGTTTCTGTTCAAATCCTAATTAGGTTGTCTTTTTATTATTACAAATGTTCTTTATATGTTCTAGATACTAGAACTTTATCAGATATATGGTTTGCAAATATTTTCTCCCATTGTGTGGGTTGTCTTTCACTTTCTTGATGATGTCCTTTGGCACAAATTTTTAAATTTTGGTGAAGTCTGATATTTTGTTGTTGTTATTATTGTTTGTGCTTTAGCTGTCTAAGAAACCATTGCCTAATCCAAGGTCGCAAAGATTTACACTTGTATTTTTTTCTATGTATTTTATAGTTTTATCTCTTACATTCAGGCCTTTGATCCATTTTGAGTCAATTTTTGTATATGGTATGAGGTTACTGGTTCAGCTTCATTCTTTTCATATGGATATCCAATTGTCCCAGCATCATTTGTTGAAAAAGCTATTCCTCCCTGGTAAATTTTCTTAGCAGTTGTCTTGGTAATTTAAAACATTAGAACTGTTGAGAAAGCGTTTTATTTTTTTGTAAACATTTATCAAGAATAGTTTAAACATTACTATCCTCTTTCTCATCATGAAACATGATACAGAGTGAGCATCTTTTCTCTGCCTTTGCAAATTGTCATACTTTTAAGTTTGTATCAGCTTTCAGCATTTTATCCTTTGTACGTTCAGTGTAGTTAAATATACCTGAGGGATCTTTTATTGTGAAGATTTTTTTCTAACGTCACTTCCTTCAGGACATCTTCATTCTTTTCATTATAATCACTTTCCTTATGTTAATGAATTTGCCTCCCCCAAGTCCCTCTGCTGCGTATCTAGAGTATCTTGAACAGCAAAAGTGAAAGCATTCCCCTTTTCAGCTATTTCTTCTATATATATTTCCACTTAAGTTTGATTTGAATTTCACTATAACATTATCATTTTCCATTTCTCTGCTGTACTTTATCTTTGTTGGCCAATTCCCTCTTCCAACTATCCGTTTTTGTAAAATATCATACGGATTTTCACTGGGAGGTAAGGAGGCAATACAACTACATGCTTTGCTGCTTGAGCCTGAACTGAATACAGATGTGCAGTGATCAGTCACTGACAGACTTTGAAAGAAGTGATGTGACTGGTCATTGATCATGATGTGCAGCTGGTATTTACATAGTAATTTGTGGACTGAAGACCCAGCAGTGACATTTATACTTTATGCAATTACTCACAGTTAATATGCGCATGGTAACTGAAATTTCAACTGTGTTGTTGGGGGTCTGGTATGTTAATTGTTAGCTAAACTATAGTATCTGAGATTTGTGCATTTTGGAACAGTGCAAGGCAGGACTGCCTATATTTAAATTTGCTTAATGAAGTTGTCATTTGTTCCATGGTAATCTACAGCTTCCTTGGTATTTATTTTATTATTAAAAACTCTTTGATGTGTCTTTTTGTTTCCTAATCTGTATTTATTCTCACCTGCTTAACCATCACAGGCTCTTTCAGGCTACTTTATGTATTTCTACTTAATAGGCTGATCCATCAGAAATAAAATATCCAGGGGCTGGCCCAATGGCGCAGCAGTTAAGTTTGCATGTTCCGCTTCGGCAGCCTGGGGTTCACCGGTTCGGATCCTGGGTGCGGACATGGCATTGCTTGGCAAGCCATGCTGTGGCAGGTGTCCCACATATAAAGTAGAGGAAGATGGGCACGGATGTTAGCTCAGGACCAGTCTTCCTCAGCAAAAGGGGGAGAATTGGCAGCAGATGTTAGCTCAGGGCTAATCTTCCTCAAACAAACAAACAAACAAACAAAAAAACCAAAAAAAAAAAGAAGTAAAATATCCAGAGTAATAATAATTTACATAGGACTTGGACTTTGCTGTGGGCAATTACTCTTTTAATTATGTTCTCCTTTCATTTCATCAGCAGTGCTCTTTACATTCTCCTTTCATTTTGTCAGCATTTTGTCATGTTGGGATGGAAGGAGGGAGTTAAGGAAGGTATCGATTTCTTTATATTATAAATAAGAAAACAGCGATTGTATCCAGAGTTACATATATTATGACTAAGAAAGCTGGAACTTGAACTCAGAACAAATATTTTTCTTACTTTCTTTTGCTGCTTCGCACTGGGACGTTGTCATAGCCAACTGAAGTTGTTAGGGCCCTCCAGCAGAAATAATTAAGTTGGCGTTAACTTATCCCCTTTTTTGCCTTAGTAGGGAAAAAAATATGTAGGAAAATCAGGATTTTATTAAAGTAGATTGGGAGTTTGCCAGAATTTTGAGCTTTGAAAAACATGAGTCTTGATTTAAATTCCAAAGTTTTTAGTGAAAATTAATAATAGAAATCTCAAAATTCTAATTCTAGAAAATCTCAATTCTAAAATTCTAATTTAAATTTTAGTTTAAGTTATGTATTAGGGAAAAATGTGTCCCCCAAAAGTTTGCTAAAGAAGAGCATACTAACTAAGGTTCTAAAATAGCGTGTAGTAGCTATCCTTAATTTTTCATCCTTGGTTCCTTAGGAACTCTCATTGATTTAAAATGCTTTGCTTCTCATTTCTCTAGAAGTACCTACACATGATAATATAAGAGGCCAAAATGGGCTCATAGATTTTTTTGAATAGTAATCTTTTTTTTTTTTTTTTTTAATAGGTAGTCAATTTTATTTTATTTATTTATTTATTTAGAGGAAGATTAGCCCTGAGCTAACTACTGCCAGTCCTCCTCTTTTTGCTGAGGAAGACTGGCCCTGAGCTAACATCCATGCCCATCTTCCTCTACTTTACATGTGGGACACCTACCACAGCATGGCGTGCCAAGCGGTGCCATGTCCACACCTGGGATCCGAACCGGCGAACCCCGGGCTGCCGAAGCAGAACGTGCACACTTAACCGCTGCGCCACCGGGCCGGCCCCTTGAATAGTAATCTTGATAGTTTTTTCATTCATGCTTTATTACTCTCCTTCAGGTAGCAAATTATGGAGTTGGAGGACAGTATGAACCCCATTTTGATTTTGCACGGGTAAGTAAAAAAAATGGAGAATGTAGCAGTTCCAGTGAAGCTTAGACATAACTTTTTAATTCTGTTCTTTTAGTATTAAAAATTCCTGGCCTATTTGGAATTCGTGTGGAAGCATGGTGGAAGAGAGACTCTGTAAAGCTTTTTTAGCAGTAAAAAAACACCTAGACACACAGTAAAAGAATTTTAAATGCATTGCTGAGCCTGGAAGAAAGTAAAGGAAATTCTCAAAAGCAGGCTGAACAAAGAAAACCTAGAGACTAAAGTTACAGACTTAAAAGGGGGCAAGAAAGCTGAGGCTGGAGGCATGTACCTTCAGGAATCTAGAGTTCTGGAGATTAACTGTTCTGTGAGAGGACCTGCCGCAGTGCAGGCTACTGAACCTGAGACCCCTGTGTAAAACCTAAATCTCCAAAAGGATAACACCTTTAGAAAAAGAAAGACTGGCCTCAAAAATCATCTGCTTTGAGTCAGGAGACTTGGAAAATAATCTGTTTAAGGAGAGTTGCCTCTCAACTTGTGGGATGTATGGGCAGCGTCTTCTGGGAGCTGGAAAGCATAGGCCTGCCCTCTCATGAATGTTGAATTTGAACTTTTACTACCCTGGAAGAGGAGAAATTAATTTAAAGTTGTTCAGTTTAGTAGTGCTCCTTGATACCTGGCAGAAACAAACTCATATCCTCCCTGAACAGAAGCATCCTCATTCTAGCACTTCAGGAAGTTTAAAGATTGTTTAACTCAATATGAACTCATTTAAAAAAAAACTACTAATTGTTAATAAAACACCATTGGTGAGACTGAAGCAATCAACAGATTTAGACCTGCCAGGATGTTAGAGACTCGAGCTATCAGATACAGAATATAAAACAACATAATGTTTAAAAAATAAAAGATAGGGTAAACATTAACAAACTCTCAAATGATGTAACATATTTGAAAAATAGAAGCTCTCGGTAGAAAAAAGTAATTGTTGAAATTTAAAATTTAACAGTAAATTAAGACACATTAGAGAGAGCTCAAGTGAATTAGTGAATTGGCTGAAAATCTGAAGAAATTACAAGAATAAATTTTGAGAGACAGGAAGATAAATATAAAATAGATGTAAACACGTTGGAGAATAAATAATACTGAAACGGTTTATTAAAAAGCTGTCCTTACCCAAGTACTCTTGTTTAAGATTAATAAATATTGGACCATTTTTGTTTCTTTAACATATTGAGCTATAAATTATGACATTACCAAGGCTTAATTTAAGCTTTATCATAATTGCATGAATTCTAAGGAATGTGTCAGGTATTTTAGTAAATTTCTTGATCTATTACCATTTTTAAATAAGGGTATATTCTTTTGAAAGAAAACATAGTCTGTATTGTGTATAGCTCTTGACTGACTGAATCTCAGAATCCTAAACTCTTTTTGTATGTAGGCCAGCAAGGAATCTATTTTCAGTTTCTTTTCCTTCTATTTTCATTTACTAAAAATGTCTGAGGATCTTGGATGACGTGAAAGACTACAGTTCAGGCCTTGACATTAGTGTAACTAAATTTATTTTCCTTAGCTTTTTATTTTGAAATAAGTATGGTTTCCTATGAAGTTTCAAAGAAATGTAGAGAGGTCCCATGCACTCTTCATTCAGTCTCCCCCAGTGTTAACATCTTGCATAACTATAGTACACTGTCAAAACAAGGAAACTGGCATTGATACAAGCCACAGAACTTATTCTTATTTCACCAGTTACCCTTGCGCTCATTTGTGTGTGTCTCTGCAATTTTATTCCACGTGTAGCTTTGTGTAACTACCACCGCAATCAAGATACATAACTGCATCATTGCTGCAAGCTTGTAGTATATCTCTATAGCTGCATACACCCTTCTGCCTTCCATCCCAAACTACTGGTAACCACTAATCTGTTCTTCTCTGTAATTGTTATTTTGAAAATGCTATATGAATATTATAAACAGTATGTATCCTTTTGAGATTGTCTCTTTTCACTCAACATAGTTCCGTTTAAATTCATCTGATTTATTACAGAATGTATCAATAGTGTGTTCCTTTTTATTGCTGAATGATATTCCATGGAATGGATGCACCACAGTTCGTTTAGTCATTCACCCATTGAAGGACATTAGGATAGTTTCCAGTTTGGGGTTATTAGAAATAAAGATGTGTATAAATTTCTGTGTAAAACATGCATTTTCATTTTGGGAGCATAAATGCCAAGAGACTATTCTGTATTTTTATTTAGATTTAAATAGCCAGATGTGAATTCTCTAGCCAGACTAAAGTGCTGACTGTCCAAAAGAAAGACAATCATAGTAGCAGTAAACATTTGAATAGATCATGAGTTCAAAGTAAATCTCAAGGTAAAGTTTTTACTTATAGAGAATAGACTTCACGATTGTAGCTAAGAGGCTCTCATGTCTCTTGGTTTTTTTTGAAACTAAAACTATAGGTATTAATTTTTAAAGTAATTGGTAGAAAGTAGATATTGTTTCTCATTATATAGGCTAATAAATCTGACACACCCCTGTCCCCGCCACACACAAATGGTCTTAGAAATATTTGGTGTACAAGCTGAATCAACAACCAACAAATATTTGAGTGCCTGCTGTATATAGTGCACTGGACATTATATTCCCTTTTGGGGTTGTTTTTGGCATACCCTTTGGCATATTACTGATATTTAGTTGCTGCTGGAGAATTTGCAGTACTGAATTTTACACCATTGAATTAGTTGTGTTCTATTTACAGAAAGATGAGCCAGATGCTTTCAAAGAGCTGGGGACAGGAAATAGAATTGCTACATGGCTGTTTTATGTAAGTTATAGCTAAAATTTTTAAGTTGGGACGTGACCGCATGATATTTATTTTGATGAGTTCAGATGTTTGCTCTGCTTAGTCTTATTTCACATCCTAGTTCAAAGTCTTTACAACTGAGTAAAGGGAGTTAAGAATTTTTTTTTGCATTTGTCACTTTTTCAGATAGTAATATTATAACTTGAAGAAGAAATTTAAAATTACTGCTAGTCCTACTATTTGGAGACAATCATTATTTATTTTGGAGTATGGACTATTTAGTCATCTATCATATGTATATATAATCGTCTCTGTATGTATTTATATGGGATTATATGTTAGATTATTTGATTATGTCCTCCCCAAGTTAAATAACATTTTGATTAGATTAGTATTCATTTTTTCTCTTGGGAAATACTATTCCTAGAATTTCCTTTTAATTTCTCCAAAGTTTGTTTTTTCATTGCTTAAGGGCTATTAGATCTTTGTAACTGATTATGTCCTTATCGTTATAAAATACGCTTGTTTTTTCACTTAATGCTTTTTACCTTGATTTAAACCACGTCTGATGTTAAGGTCAGACTCTTTTCCTTGGTGTCCATTTGCCTGGTGGGTCTTGCCTGTCTGTGTCTGCTGTCTGTGAGCCCTTGTCTAGCTGGCTCGTGGACTGGTGCACAGTTCGGGTTTGCTTTGTGACGCAATCCTAGTCTGTCTACACAGTCTAGTTGTGTTGCTTTAGAAGAAATCTTGATTATATGATCTGTGTTTCCTCTGCCTCGTTTTGTGCATGTGCTTCTTCAGTTAAATTGGAAAGGTTATTGTTTTATTCCAGGTTGCCTTTATAACTTCACGTAATCCTATAATCTAATTTTCAGCTAATATGTGTTGATTTCCTACCATGAGAAATTACAAAACTGATTTTAGTTTATTTTTCTCTTGGTGAGAAATTCATTTATGTAAATATTTGAGTACCTGCTGTTCTTGAGGTACTATTCTAGACATTAAAGCTCGGCAATGAACAAAACGTGAAAATTTCTGCCTCCATGGAGATTATTTTCTAGTGCAATCTTATTTATACCCCAATATTGTTTGATTTATCAGTTTTAAATCATCTCTTTTTACCTCTGGCTATAAAAGAAGTGCCTATCCCAAATTATATCCTCATCTCTCTTCCTGATTTTATCATTCCTTCGCCTGTTTTTTCTTTTACTTAAGTAATGTAAACCTAAACAGCATCTTGGTTTTTTTTAAAAAACTGAGTAGTATGCGCAAATTCATCTCAATAGATATCCAGATGTTCTTATATTCTAGCATTCAATATCATATCCTCCCCCACAATAGCATGTTTAACTTGATTCTACCAGCACTTTTGATAATACTCTCTCATCTCTTACAGATGAGTGATGTGTCAGCAGGAGGAGCCACTGTTTTTCCTGAAGTAGGAGCTAGTGTTTGGCCCAAAAAGGTAAACTTGGTTTGTTTGTTGTTTTAATTTTTTTGTTCTCTTTATATTTTTCCCTGAGGAAGAGATGCGTCTTTATTTCATGGTTTAATTAATGAATTACATTTTTTAAAGTAGTATACTTAAGGACTACATTATCCTTAGGTAAAATTTTGGATATCTTTATGGTACAGTTTACCATGAGTACCTAGAGGTGATGAACAACCAGGGATTAGTATTTAAAATTTTTATTTCTGAAATGGGTTCCATATGATGTTTGCCCCCCAACTTACTATTGTAAAATTCGTTAGGTTTGTTTTGGCAAATACCCTTTTTTTGTCAGGCAACTTTGTGGTATTAATGTTTTCATGTGATCACCAAAATTTTGTGAGTTATATTAGAGGTAGATATAATGCTTCCATAGAGTAGTAGTTCCACAGGAACAGAGGAAAATATAATTACTGCAAAAAGTAATGACATGATATTTTATTTGGGAATAATTTTGCATTCAGCCAGCCTTGGTGGTCTAGTGGTTAAGATTTGGTTAAGGTTTGTCAGGGAACCACAACACCCGTCTGTCGGTTGTCATACTGTGGTAGCTGCATGTTGCTGTGATGCTGAAAACTATGCCACTCGTATTTCAAATACCAGCAGGGTCACCCATGTTTGACAGGTTTCAGCTGAGCTTCCACACTAAGAAGACTAGGAAGGAGGAGCTGGCCACCACTTCTGAAAAATTGGCCACGAAAACCCTGTGAATAGCAGCATAGCATTATCTGATATAGCAGCAGAGGGTGAGAAAATGGCACAAAAACACCAGGCAGGGTTCCATTCTGCTGTACACATGGTTGCTAGGAATTGGAATTGACTGGACAGCACTAACAAGAACAAATTTTGATTGTTCTCTACAGGGAACTGCTGTTTTCTGGTATAATCTATTTGCCAGTGGAGAAGGAGATTATAGTACACGGCATGCAGCCTGTCCAGTGCTAGTAGGAAACAAATGGGGTAAATATTTCCTATATTGTCTGAATAGAATTTGTGATTTTTGTCTTATGTTTTGAAATTAATCTACATCTTAAAAGAAAATGAAAACAAAACTCCTGATTTGCTTATAACTTTGACATTCAACCAAGCAAGTTTCAGGATCTTAATTTAAATTTGCTTTCAACAGATCAGAATTTTGATGACAGATTTTACTTTTAACACTATTTCCACCTGTTATTATAGGAAACATTAATTGACTTAATATTGAATAAGTCAATATCTTCTCAAGGGGTTCACAATTGTCTCTGAGTATTAGTATATCTCTGAGACATACTAATGGATACATTAGAGTATAGTCTAGTACATACTAATACAAAGATGTAAACAGAAGATGGTGACTCCTTACATTTGGGGAGGCTTCTTCAAAGCTTAATTTTTAAATTTTGTCCTGAAGATATAACAGTAGTTTTCCAGGCATGTGAGGGACCAGGGCCAGGACCACTGCAGGGCTAGAGAGACATTCACTCTCATGCAGGTGCAAGCATTGGCCACATTAAAAAAAAAGGAAACAGGTGAAGTTATTTTAATGTATATTATTTAACCCCATATATCCATTTCAATATGTGTCACTAGCCATATTTCAAGTGCTCTGTAGTGTTGTGTGTCTAGTGGTCACTGTATTAGACATAGCACGATTAAGGAGTAAGACCTGATCATCAGGATTTAGAAGATCTCCCCTGATGATTATGTTTGAGAACCACTGGACTAGAATGAAGAGAGGCTGCTGGAGGAGAGATCAGTTTAGAAGGCTGTTTTAAGTGGGTGACGACGAAAGCTTGGACTATGGCAGCAGCAAATGGGTTGAAGAGCAAAGAATAGATTCAAAAAATAGATTAGGAAAATTGACAGAGTTTGATGAATAAAACATTGGATGCAGGGGTTGAGAGAAGTAAAAGAGGAGTTAAGAATTACTATGGGTCCGAGTTTAGATATTTTGTACATATTTCATGCCATTGATTGGGTTCTATGAAACAGCAGAAGGAGTATAAAATTAATTTCTTTTGGGGTACATTTAAAACCAGTATCTTGGAACCAAGGAAACTTAATGAACACATAGTAGTAGTGATTTATCATAGAATTGCTCTTTTAGAGTGGAGACTTTGTGTTCATTTTTAAGCCTTTGTATTAGAGGTTGTATTTTGCAAACTGGTAAAAACAAAGTTCTGTTCTATCTGTTCCTACATCTTAATTTCCTTTGTGTTTCACTTCAATCCTTACATTGAACATTAGAAACTTTAGGAAATGCACATACATAGACTCTTAAATGTACATACATATATATAAAATCTTCTGTGTTTCCAACATACAGTGAAGTTTTTAAAAGACTGCATAAGTAGCATCTGCCTTTATCTGGTTTTGGTTTTGAACTTTTAACACATGTAGAAACTTTGTTATAGCCTTAGCTTTTAGAAGTTAATTAAATGCTAGTTAGATATTGGGGAAAATTAATATATTTTTTTCTCTCATAGTATCCAATAAATGGCTCCATGAACGTGGACAAGAATTTCGAAGACCTTGCACCTTGTCAGAATTGGAATGACAAATAGGCTTCCCTTCCTCTCCTGTTGTACTCTAATGTGTCTGATACACATATTTCCCAGTCTTAACTTTCAAGAGTTTACAATTGACTAACACTCCATGATTGATTCAGTCATGAACCTCATCCAGTGTTTCATCTGTGGACAGTCACTAACTTTGTGGGGTTTTTTTCTTTAAAAAGTGACATAAATCATCATATTGTACATATAAAACCTTAAAGTTCAGTTGGTATCACAGAGGACAAAACAAGGCAGAGTTAAAAATGAAGAATGTTTGCATTTATGTTATATTTTAAAGAACTTTTTGGTTGGATAAGAAATACAATTTCAGCATCTGCTTATACTGTCTGTGTAAGTGTTATGTTTACCTAGTCTCACTCCTTGTTTTCTGGATGTGCCTGAAGACTAGGAATAAACTGGGCCTCTAATCTGGTTTCCATATGATGTTTGCCCCTCCATAAGCTATTCTAAGTTGATTTTTTTCTTCCAAAGTCCTTTTTAAAGAAGTATAAAGTATTTTACCAACTGCCTTCTCTCACAGCTCCTCTGTGGTGAATTAAATCTGTTTGAGTTAAAATACTTTGATTAAAACAATTTTTGTAACATAAAGTCCTGCATAACCACACTGGGCTTTCTAACTAAAATGATCATCACTTAGTCTTTCTCCTTGTTCTTGAGTGACTGATGATTTTGTCCATAAAATTTGCTGTTTTTCCTAGTGCTAATACCTTGCCTCTTATTCCTGCTACAGCGGGGTGGTGATATTAGCATTCTGATGAAATAAATATCGTGCCTTACGAGACTGGAAATTTTAAAATGTAGAAGTCCTTTCAATGATGAGGGAAATGATAAAAAAAAAAGGAAATTTTTTCCTAAAAAGCCAAAATGTTTGTTTTTTCAATTCTGAAATATGTTGTGACAACAATGACCTATTTATGATCTTAAATCTTTTTTAAAAATGTTCCTGTTTTCTGTGTGGTATTTTTCATATTTGAATGTGAATGCATGCTATAGCAGTAACAGGTTATTTCTGTTTATGTTATTTCTTTAGTACGTAGGACTTAGGTTTATCCTCTTAATTTTCATTCACTCTAACATCACATTGTTATGGTAGAAAAATTTAGGCTCTCTGAGTAATCAAAATATATTTCCTTCAAAGGGAGCTCTACAACCTTACTATGGGTTATGACAGTAACCCATAGGTTATGACAATAGTTATGACAGTAATGGTACTTACTCTTATTCAAAGAGACTTTCTCTTATTCAAAAATATGGTGTGATAGTTTAAAGCTGTGACCGTAATGAAATATGTTAAATGACCCTTTAGACTAACTTTTTACATTTCCTATGCTGAATTCTAATTCATACAGGGCTGTTTATCCTTTATGCAGTATTTAAATATTTAAGGAAGAATTTGGTTAATACTCTGGGAATGAAGGTATTACCTTTACCAATTTTTAAAAAAATCAAATACAGTTCTTTTTTCCCAACTACCCTTTGTCCATCACAAGTATTTTAATAAGAAATGTTGAGAATTAAGTTCAGTACTTTAATCTACTAAGATTTTTGTGACCATAGATTATTTTTAAAACCCCTTTTTTAGATGGAAACGACATAAATTCAAAAGTGTAGAAATAAAATGGGGGTTCAAAGGATGGAAACTGCATTTTAGCAAGTAGAATAAAAATATCTATTTCAGAAGGAAATGGCAAATTCCATATCTTACAAACTTCCTCATTATATTCAACCCCAAACCCCATGTGGGAGTTAATAAACTCTCTTCAGTGTTAGATCTTACAGAACCCTCCCAAATTTCATCATTACCAACTATCTTTCTTTACAAATGAAAAGGAGAAAAATATTCCAGTGTAAATCTTTAGGTCCAGTGGTCATTGCAATCCTTTTTTTCTTCTTTTATGGTGAACTTTAAAATAAGTAAGGGCTAGAACTATCATGGAAACTGGTTTCTTCATCAACCCTAAGTGCCTATCCTTCAAGACTGGAAGTTTCATCATTCATTAACTTTAAGTATGGAGTTATCACCAGTATCTATCACCAACATGGGGTTAACTAAAGAATCCTGCAAAGAGCCAGAATTATTATTGTAATACCTACTTAAAGCCATAAATGTAATGAAACTCCAATGCAACGTAGATTTTGTATAGGTTTGGATATATTGGGTTAATTCATATTATTTAAAATAACTGCATAATAGTTAACTTCTGATAACAGATATCAGTCTTATCCTTTGAAATCTGTATAATAAAACATGGGGGTTGTTATTGGAACACAATGAGATAAGGAAATTACATCAAAATGTAAATAATCAACAAGTGCATGGTTTTGTTCAGTTGACTGTTTTCATAGCAAGATTTTCAAGATGAAGAAAGCTATGTGTTATTTACATTGTGGTCCAAACTCCTTATCTCAATGAGAACCAGGTTTAAATAGCATTGCTCTAAAACAGTACAAATTGTTCAATTCTACATTTTTTTTTAAGGAAGAGTAGCCCTGAGCTAACATCTGCTGCCAATCCTCCTGTTTTTGCTGAGGAAGATTTGCCTTGAACTAATGTCTGTGCCCATCTTCCTCTACTTTATATGTGGGACACCTGCCACAGCATAGCTTGCCAAGTGGTGCCATGTCCGCATCCAGGATCTGAACTGGTGAACCCCAGGCTGCGGAAGTGGAATGTGCAAACTTAATCGCTGTGCCACTGGGTCAGCCTCTGATTCTACATTTCTAAGAGCACTGAGAGAGTTTTATATCTGTGGTTTGGATTGATTGGGGTAGCGAGAGCAGACTTTATAAAGTCTTAGCATAATGGGATAAGCAATTCAGAATAATTGTTTAGCATTACAAATAATGTATCAAGGAATCAACATGCTCAAATTTTAGCATTCTGTCCTTAGCGTGATAGATTCGGATCAACATTTCCTCTAGTTTTAAGACCACTTAATGTTTAAGAACCACTTAGGTCTTGTTGGTATCAGACACTGAGGAACATAAGTTTGAGAGGAAGATAGCAGACTAGGAAACTCCAGGCCCTTGTTCACCCAAAACAAATGTGAAAGAAACAACTAGGGCTTGGGTAAAATAACGTTATAGAGGTCTGGAAAACAGGCTAAGGTTTACAGTAACCAAGTTAATGCCCAGTCAAGAAAAAGCCATGTCAAAAATGGTAGGAAATTACTTGGTGGTTTTACTTACTCTTGACCCACCCAAACCTGGTGCTGCACAGCTGGGAGGAATTAGCTGCCCAGTTCCCTCTCTTGAACCAGAGGGAGCAGAGCAGACCTTGTTTGTAATGTTCTAATCTGTTTGGAAGGTGCCTGAAGGACAGCTGTGTTTCACCTAACTCAGAGCTCAGATAGGGAAAATAAAACACCTGGAAAAAGCCCTGAAAAGCATCAGACACTACTTGTTAAAGTTGCAGGGCGACTACAGACTTGCAGATACCAGAGGCAAGAGATTACAGGTAGTGGAAGACTCTGAAAACAGGCTGGGGTGAGACTTCTGGAAAATTAAGACATTTAAAAGCAGCCGTGTGTATGGGGAGATGAAAAAAAGCACAAACACAGGCTGGAGCAAGTCAAGAAAAGACCTTAAGCCACCACCCCAGGCTGATCCCAAGGATCAGAACGTGCCCTGCTAATTACCGAAGGTCTTCCTCAGCATGGAGCCAGTCTGGAAAGACTAGGAGAGGTGACTTTTTTCAAGTATCTAATTTTCAACCAAAAGGAGAAATCACAAAGCATACAAACAAATAAGAAAATATGACCCATTCAAAGGGAGAAAATAAAGTGAAAGAAACCATCCCTGAAGAAACAAGACACTGGATGTACTAAACAAAGACTTTAAAACATCTATCTTAAATGTGCTCAAAAAGCTAAAGGAAAACTTGGACAAAGGACTAAAAGCCAGGAAACAACATATAAACAGAATGAGAATATCAATAAGAGGATAAAAATTACTTTGAAAAGAACAAACAAATTTCTGGAGCTGAAAAATACAATACAGTTACATGCTGCATAATGATATTTTGGTCAATGACAGATCACATATAGGATGATAGTTCCTTAAGATTAGTACCATATAGCCTAGGTGTGTAGTAGGCTATACCACCTATGTTTGTGTAAGTATACTCTATGATGTTGGCACAACAATGAGATCATCTAACAACACATTTTGCAGAACATATCGTTAAGCAATGCATGACTAACTGAATCAAAACAATGCACTAAAGGGGTTCAACAGCAGGCTTGAATAGGCAGATGTCACTAAACTTGAAGACAGGTCATTTGAAATTATAAAGTCTGAGGAGCAAAAAGATAAAGAAGAAAAGTGAACAGAGCCAGAGGGACTTACAGGACACCATTAAGCAGTCTAGGATACACATTATATGAATCCCTGAGGAAGAAAGGAAGTTGCCAAGAAATCATTTGAAATAATAATGGTCAATAATTTCCCTAATTTGAAGGCATGGATCTACAAATTCCAGAAGCTTAAAAAATTCCAAGTAGGGTAAACTCAAAGAGAACAACACTGAGACACATTATAATCAAACTCTTGAAAGCCAATGACAAAGCAACAGTCTTAAAAGCAGCAAAAGAAAATTGACTTGTACAAGGAATCCTGAATAAGATATCTGTGGATGTCTCAGCAGAAACCTAGGAGGCCTGAAGGTGGTGTAATAATAGACTTATAGTGCTAAAAGGAAAAAAATGTCAGTTGAGAATTCTTTGTCAAATCTGTCCTACAAAAATGGAGAAATTAAGATGTTCCCAGATTTAAAAAAAAAGCTGAGGGAGTTCATTACAAACTAGATCTGCCTTATAAGAAATACTTCAAGGGAAGAGGAAAGGGATGGAACCTGCTTAGGTTAACAGAGATAAGAGGCTATCATAAACTGGACTATCTCATTTGTGAGATCTTTTATACAGACTTCATGGTAACCACTAAACAAAAAATCAGAGCAGAGTCACAAATCAAAAATAAAGAGGAAGCCATCACAGAAAACCACCAAACTGAAAAGGCAGTGAGAAATATAAAAGAAACTTAAAATAGAGAACAACTGGAAAACAACAGATAAAATGGCAGTATTAAGCCGTCATCTATCAATAATCACTCTAAATGTAAATGAATTAAATTCACCAATCAAAAGACACCAAATGGCTGGATGGATTAAAAAACCAATACACTGCCTTCAGGAAACAAATCTCAGCTCTAAAGACAAATATATGACTCAGATTGAAGGATTGGAAAATGATACTCCAAGCAAAAGACAGCAGGTGTAGCCACACTTAGACACAGCATACTTCAAGATAAAAAAGGTAATGAAAGACAAAAAGCAGCAGTATGTAATGATAAAAGGGACATTCTACCAAGAGGACATAAGACTTATGAATATATATGCACGTAACACAGGAGGACCAAAGTAAATAAAGCAACTAATAACAGACCTAAAGGGAGAAATTTATAGCAATGCAATAATAGTAGGGGACCTCAACACCCCACTTACATCGGTGGATAGATCATGCACACAAAAAGTCAACAAGGAAACAGTGGCCTTAAACACTAGACCAGATGGACTTAATAGATATATAGAGAACATTTCATCAAAAACAACAGAATACACATTCTTTTCAAGTGCACGTGGAAGACTCTCAAAAATAGACCATATGTTGGGGAACAAGGCCACCTCAATAAAGTGAATAACATTGAAATCATATCAAGCATCTTTTCAGACCATAATGCTATGAAACTACAAATCAATTACAAGAAAAATGCTGGAAGGTCACAAATATGTGGAAACTAAACAACATGCTACTCAACAACCATTGGATCAAGGAAGAAATCAAAGGAGAAATGAAAAGATACCTGGAGACAAATGAAAATGAAAACAACATACTAACTCTTTTGGGAGGCAGCAAAAGCAGTACTAAGAGGGAAATTTGTAGCAATACAGATCTACCTCACAAACAAGAAAAAAATAATCTTAAACTACACTTAACAGAACTAGAAAAATAAGAGCAAAGCCCAAAGTCAGCAGAAGGAGGGAAATAAAAATTAGAGCAGAAATAAATGAAATAGAGACTTAAAAAACAATGGGAGGGCTCAATGAAAATAAGAGCTGGTTCTTTGAAAGATTAAAAAAATTGACAAACCCTTTGCCAGAATCTCTAAGGAAAAAGGAGAGAAGGCTCAAATAACTGAAATCAATATTGAAAGAGGAGAAATTACAATGGACATCAGAGAAATACAAAAGATTATAAAAGAATACTGTGAAAAACTATCTGCCAACAAACTGGATGACCTAGAAGAAATGGATAAATTCTTAGAATCATACAACCTCCTAAAAATGAATCAAAAAGAAATAGAGAATCTGAATAGACCAATCACAAGAGATTGAAACAGTAATCAAAAACTTCCCAAAAAACAAAGTCAAGGACCAGATGGCTTCTCTGGTAAATTCTACCAAACGTTCAAAGATTTAATTCCTATCCTTCTTAAACTATTATGAAAATTGAAGAAGACAGGCTGCTTCCTAACTCATCCTACAAGGTCACCATTACCCTGATACCAAAACCAAACAAGGACAACACAAAGAAGGGAAATTATAGGCCAATATTGCTGATTAACGTTGATGCAAAACTCCTCAAAAAATATTGGCAAATCAAATACAAAAATACATTAAAAGCATTATAAACCACATTCAAGTGAGATTTTTTCCAGGGATGATGGTTCAACATCTACAAATCAATGTGACACATCACATTAATAAAATGAAGAATAAAAGTCATATCATCTCAATAGATGCAGAGAAATCATTTGACAAGATCCAACATCCTGTTATGATAAGAACTCTCAATAAAATGGGTATGGAAGGAAAGTAGCTCAACATCATAAAGGCTTTATATTACAAAGCCACAGGCAACATCATACTCAACAGTGAAAAGTTGAAAGCCATTCCTCTGAGAACAGGAACAAGACAAGGATGCCCACTCTTATTCAACATAGTACTGGAAGTTTTAGCCAGAGCAATTAGGCAAGAAAAAATAATAGAAGAGATCCAAATTGCAAAAGAAGAAGTAAAACTACTTGTGGATGACATGATTCTATATATAGAAAACCCTAAAGAATCCATCAGAAAAATATTAGAAATAATCAACAAATACAGTAAAGTTGCATGGTACAAAATTGACATACAAAAATCAGTTGTGTTTCTATACACTAATAATTAACTAGTAGAAAGAGAAGTCAAGAATACTATCCCATTTACAATCACAATAAAAAGAATAAAATACCTAGGAATAAATTTGACCAAGGAGGCGAAAGGCCTATATACTGAAAACTATAACACGTTATTGAAAGAAATCAAACATGACATAAAGAAATGGAAAGATATTCCATGTTCATGAGTTGGAAGAATAAACATAGTTGGAATGTCCATATTACCTAAAGCAATCTACAGATTCAATGCAATCCCAATGAGAATCCCAATGACATTCTTCATGGAAATAGAACAAAGAATCCTAACATTTATATGGAACAACAAATGACCCTGAATAATCAAAACAATCCTGAGAAAAAAGAGAAAAATTGGAGGTATCACAGTCCCTGACTTCAAAATATGCTACAAAGCTATAGTAATCAAAAGAACATGGTACTGGCAGAAAAACAGACACATAGATCAATGGAACAGAATCAAGAGCCCAGAAATAAAACCACACATCTATGGACAGCTAATCTTTGACAAAGGAGCCAAGAATATAAAATGGAGAAAGGAAAGTCTCTTCAATAAATGGTGCTGGGAAAACTGGAGAGCCCTGTGCAAAAAAATGAAAGTAGACCATTCTGTTATACCATACACAAAAATTAACTCCAAATGGATTAAAGACTTTAATATAAGACCTGAAACCATAAAACTCTTGGAAGAAAATATAGGCAGTACACTCTTTGACTTGGGTCTTAGTGGTATCTTTTCAAATACCATGTCTACTCAGGCAAGGGAAACAAAAGAAAAAAATAAACAAATGGGTCTACATCAGACTAAAAAGCTTCTGCACAGCAAAGGAAACCATCAACAAAATGAAAAGACAACCCACCAACTGGGAGAAAATATTTGCAAATCATCTATCTGACATGGGATTAATTTCTAAAATATATAAAGAACTCATACAACTCACCACCAAAAATTGAACAACCTGATCAAAAAATAGAGGGGCCAGCCTGGTGGCGCAGTGGTTAAGTTCACACGTTCCCCTTTGGCACCCTGGGGTTCACTGGTTTGTTTCCCGAGTGTGGACCTATGCACTGCTTATCAAGCCATGCTGCAGCAGGCATCTCACATATAAAGGAGAGGAAGATGGGCACAGACATTAGTTCAAGGCCAATCTTCCTCAGCAAAAAGAGGAGGATTGGCAGCAGATGTTAGCTCAGGGCTAATCTTCCTAAAAAAAAAAAAAAGGATATGAACTGACATTTTCCAAAGGCGATACAGAGGTGGCCAACAGGCACATGAAAAAACATTTAGCATCAGTAATTATTAGAGAAATACAAATCAAAACCACAATAAGATATCACCTCAGACCAGTCAGAATGGCTATGATTAACAAGACAAGAAATAACGAGTGTTGGAGAGGATGTGGAGAAAAGGGAACACATACACTGCTGATGGGAATGCAAACTGGTGCAGCCACTATGTAAAACAGTATTGAGATTTCTTTAAAAATTAAAAATAGAAATACCATATGATCCAGCTATCCCACTACTGAACATTTATCCAAAAAGCATGAAATCAGTAATTCAAAAAGATTTATGCATCCCTGTATTTACCACAGCATTTTTCACAATAGCCAAGATGTGGAAGCAACCTAAATACCTATCAACAGATGAATGGATAAAGAAGATGTGGTATATATATACAATGGAATACTACTCGGCCATAAAAAAGATAAAATTGTGCCATTTCCAACAATATGGATGAACCTTGAGGGTATTATGCTAGGCAATATAAGTCAGAGAAAAACAAATTAACATATGATTTCACTCATATGTGGAAGGTAAACACATAGATAAGGAAAATATATTAGTGGTTAACAGAGAAGGGGGTGAGGATCAGGCAAAAAGGATAAAGGGGGACATATCTATGGTGACAGATAAAAACTAGACTGTTGGTGGTGAACACAATGCAGTCTATACAGAAACTGAAATATAATGTACACCTTAAATTACACAGTTATAAGCCAATATGACCTTAATAAAATAATGATAAAAAAATTTCTATGTAATTTACCATAGTACCAGAGGAGAGAAAATTATATGATCACTTCAATAGATACAGATAAAGCTTTTGAAAAAATACAATAGTATTTGTGATTTAAAAGTAAGTAAAGCAAACTAGCAAGAGAGAAACTTCCTCAACATGATAAAAGGGCATTTATAAACCCTACTCTATATCATCGTATATAAATGGTAAAAGATTGGATGTTCTCCTATGTTTGGAATAAGAGAAGAATGTCTGCTTTCCCCATTCCTACTTAACATTGTGTTGTGGTCCGAATGTTTGTGTGCCTTCCAAATTCATATCTTGAAATCTACGTTATAGTATTATTAGGTGAGGCCTTTGGGAGGTGATTAGGGCATGAAGGTGGAGCACTCATGAGCTGGACTAGTGATCTTCTAAAAGAGATCCCACAGAGCTCCCTAACCCCTTCTTCCATGTGAGGATACTAGAACTCTGTGACCTGGAGAAGGGCCTTCGCCCAACCATGCTGGAAGCCTGATTTCATACTTCCTGCCTCAAGAACTGTGAGAAATAAATTTGTTGTTTATAAGCAACTTTGTCTCTGGTATTTTGTTATAGCAGCCCAAATGGACTAAGACACATCATCAGTGCGATAAGGTAAGAAAAAGAAGTCACATACGTTGGAAAGGAAGAAGTAAAGTAGTCTCTATTCATAAGAGACATGATTACGTTTGTAGAAAATCGTAGGGAATCTACAAAAAAGCTTTAAAACTAATAGAGATAAACAAGAGTGCAAATTCCATACATAAAAACAAATTTGAAATTGAATTTTAAAAAACAATGCATACAATAACATAAAAATGTTAAACTTAGAATTAAATCTAACAAAATATGTGCGAGACCTATATATTGAAAAAATATAAAACATCATTGAGCAATGTTAAAGAAGCCCTCAAATAAATGGAGATATAGCTCATGTTCACAGATCAGATGATTCAATATTCTCCCCAAAAATTAATCCATAGATTTAACACAATCCTGGTCAAAATCCAAGCAAGTTGGTTTTTTTAAAATTGACAGGCTCATTCTTAACTTTATATGGATGTACAAAGGATGTAGAAGAGATAAAACAATTTGGGAAAAGGGGAACAAAGTTGGAAGATTTACATGACCTGATTTGAAGACTTTTTATGAGGCAACAGTAGTCAAGATAGTATATTACTGTTATAAGGATATATACATAGGTCAGTAGAACAGAACAGAAAGTCCAGAAGTAGACAAAAACATGTATAGTCAGTTGATTCTTGACAAAGGGACCAAGGTAATTCAATAGGAAATTGGTAGCCTTCTCAACAAATGTTTCTGGAGCAATTGGATATCTACCCATCTATCTACCTACCTACCCACTACCTACCTATCAAGTCTCAACCTTTTCCTCACACTATACCAAAAAAAAAAACAACCCAACTTGAAATGGATTATATACCTGAATGTGAAAGGTGACACTAAAAATTTAGGGAAAAACATAGGAGAAAATCTTTGTGATCTTGGTTTTGACAAAGATTTCTTACAACATAGAAAGCATTGACCACAAAAGAAAAAAATAATTTTGACTTCACCAATATTTAAAGGTTCTGTTCTTTGAAAATACTTCAGAAAATGAAAAGGCAAGCTACAAACTGGAAGAAAATGTTCACAAGACATATCTGAGAAAGGATTTATATCTAGATTAATAAGAAGATAGCCCAATTTAGAAAGGGCAGAAGTTTCATAGACACTTCGCCAAAGAAGATATATGAATGGCCAAAAGGCATATGAAAAGATACTTAAGATCGTTAATCATCAAGGAAATGCACATTGAGACTACAATAAGATACTACTACATGCCCACTAAAATGGCAAAAATTTAAGACTGTCAATGCTAAGTGTTGGTGAGGATGTAGAGCCACTGGGACTCTCATATACTGCTGGTGGGAATATACAACCACTTTAGAAAACAGTTTTACAGTTTCTCATAAATCTAAACATATGTTTACCATATAACTCATTAATTCTGTTTCTCAGTTTTTACCCAAGAGATTTAAAAACATGTGTCTATGAGGACTTTCTATGAACGGTCATTGCAGCATTGTTCCTGATGTTTAGAAACTACAAACAACTCAAATTTACATCCACAGGAGAATGGCAAAGTGTGGTATATCCATTCAATGGAGTATTTCTCAGCAATAAAAATGAAGTGAACTAGTGATATATGCACTGACATGTATAAAACTCTGAACCATGCTGAATGAAAGAAGTCAAGGCACAAAAGAGTAGTCTGTTAAATTTCTTTCCTACAGCTTCACGTAATCTATAGTGATAGAACGTACATCACCGTTTGCCAGAGTCAACAGTGGGATGGATGTAGGGTGTAGATTGACAAAAGGGGCACAGAGGATACTTTGGGGTGAAGATGTTCTCTATCCTGGTGGTGGCTACTCAGATGTATACATTTGCCAAAACTCTTTTACAGTGTATTTTAAATGTGTGCACTTTATTCTATATAAATTATTCCTCAGTAAAGTACGTGTTTTTAAAATTAGCAAACAATTTGTCAGTATAAATCATAAGTAAAAAATATCCTGACCAAGTATTGTTTATCCCAAGAATGTAAGGATGGTTCAATGTTTTAAAAATCTGTTAATAAAATCCACAGCCTTAACAGAATATTAATTATTGGGGAAAGGTGTTTGACATCTATTCATGATTTTTTAAAAAGCCCAAACTTTGAAAACTAGAAGTAGAAGGGAACTTCCTTAATCTGATTAGGAGTATCTACTATAAACTTCTAGTAAATATCACACTTGATTGTGGAACTAGTTTTGAAGCATCCCAGTTAATGCCAGAAGTAAGGTCAAAATGCTTACATAAATCCTCCATTCAAAATTGTTCTCAAGGTCCTGGTAAATATAATAAGCAGAAGAAAAGTTTGTGGCAGATAGTTTAGAAAGACTCACTTTACCCATTCTAATTCTTGTTTTGCTATATTAAATAGACTGAAAACTACAATATTTTTGATTTCCTGTCTGTAGGAATCCACCTAGCTTTCATCAGGCAAACACATTTGACAGCAGTGTATGGTAGCATTTGCACATGGGAAGACTAGATCTTTTGGCAAGCCACATGGTGGTGGCATCTGGTTATTCTGGTGCTTCTATGGCAAAGTTTCTGGTGTGTATTCATAAATATTGAGTGGCAGAATTTATTCTTTGCTATGTAATAGCCAAGCTCAGTATCTCCTACTCCTATAGATTTTGTGACCTAATTAATATCATTTTTAATAATCTGCTTTTTGCTTAAATTAGCTAAAATGCTACGTTATAAGCAGCTAAAAGTCTTGGCCAAGGAAAGGAATTGTGATTAAAAAGGAAAAAAATAAAATAAATTTCTCATTATTTGCAGATTATATGATTGAGTATAGACAAAAATCTGGGAAACATGCTATATACAAATAACTATAATACCAGGTTGAAAGGGTGTTATAAAAGTAGAGATAATATGCTGCTTATGTTCAAAAGGGAAAGATAATTTTTAGCTTCAAGAGTCCAGTCATGGTGGGAGGATGCTGAAGGGTGGTAGGCACATGGTTATGGTATATAATCCTTTTAAATGCTGATGAATTCAATTTGCTAATATTTTGATGAAGACGTTTGCATCAATATGCATAAAGTCTATTGGTCTGTAATTTTCTTTCCTTGTAGTGTCTGTCTCGCATTGGTATCAGGGTGATACTGGCCTCTTAAGAATGACTTAGGAAGTATTTTTTCTTCTTCAATTTTTTGGGAAGAATTTGAGAAGGATTAGTGTTAGTTCTTCTTTACATGTTTTGTAGAATTCAACAGTGAAGCATCTGGTCCAGGGCTTTTCTTTGTTGGGAGGTTTTTTATTACATATATAATCCCAAACTAGTCATGTCTATTCAGATTTTTCATTTCTTTATTATTCAGCCTTGTAGATTGCGTGTTACTAGTAATTTGTCCCATTCATCTAGGTTATCCAGTAGTCGGTGTACTCTTGGTTACCCACTTGTTCATAGTGCTCTTATAACCCTCTGTAAAGTTGGTAGTCATGTCCCCCACTTTCATGTCTGATTTAGTAGTCTGAATCCTTTCTCTTTTTTTCTTAGTTATTCTAGCTAAAGATCTGTCAATTTTGTGGATCTTTTCAAGTGGGATTTGTTCCTGGAATGCAAGGATAGTAAAATATATGAAATATAATATACCACATTAATAAAATGGAGGGAAACCCACATGACAATTACAACTGATATAGGAAATGCACTTGACAAATTTCTAAATCCTTTCATGGTAACCCCCCCCCCAACACACACACACACACCTTAAACTAGGAATAAAAGGAAGCTTTCTCAATGTGATAAAGGCCATCTATGAAAAAGCCACAGTTAACAATATACTCAATGATGAAACACTGAGCTTTTTCCCTAAGATGAGGACAAGGATGCTCACTTTCACCACTTCTGTTCACTATAGTATTGTAAATCCTAGCCAGGGCAATTAGGCAAGAAAAAGCAGTAAAAGGCATCCAAATTGGAAAGTTAGAAGTAAAATTACTTTTGTTCACAGATGATATGTAGAAAACCCTTACCTACTCTTATATGTAGAAAATAAGCATTCCATTAAAAAATCCCCATTAGAACCAATAAATGGCTTCGGCAAAGTTGGAGAATACAAAATCAATAGTTTTTTTTAAAGTTGCATTTCTATACAATTGACAATCTGGAAAGGAAAATTAATAGAAATTACATTGAATCAATAGATCACTTTGTGTGATATCATCTCAGCAATATTAAGTCTTCCAGGCCATGAATAAGGGATGTATTACCATTTATTTATGTCTTTCTTTCAGCAATGTTTTATAATTTTCAGTTTACAAGTCTCTCACCTCCTTGGATAAATTTATTGCTAAGTATTTTATTCTTTTAGATGCTATCGTAAAGAGAATTATTATTTTAAGTCCCAACAATATTTTTTTTGGAAATAGAAATACTCATCCTAAAATTTATACAGAATCTTAAGGGACCCCAAATATCCAGAATAATTTTTAAGAAGAACAGTTTTAGGACTCATACTTCCTAATTTCAAAGCTTACTACAAAGCTAAAGTAATCAAAACATTGTGATATTGGGTTAAGGATAGACATACTGACCAATGGACTAAAATAAAGAACCTACAATAACCCCCCACATATATGGTCAAATGATTTTGACAAGGGTGCTAAAACCACTCAACTCTTTTCAACAAATGGTGCTGGGAAAACTGAATATCTACATGCAAAAGAATGAAATTGATTTCTTACCTTACACTACATGTAAAAACTAATGTAAAATGAAGTAAAGACCTAAATGTAACAGGTAAAACTATAAAACTCTTGAGGAAAACATAGAGAAGTATCTTCATGACACTGGCAATGCTTTCTTGGATATGACATCAAAAGCACAGAAAACTAAAGAAAAAAGGTCAATTGGATTTCATCAAAATTTTAAACTTTTGCACAAAATTTAAAACTACCGAAAGAATGAAAAGGATTTCCATAGAATGGGAGAAAATATTTGTAAATCATTTATCTATAAGAGATTAATATCCAGAATATATAAATAACTCTTAAAACTCAACAACAACCAAAAAAACCTGCAATTAAAAACTGGAAAAAGCAGCTTCCCCAGGTGTATGGGATGCTGCCAAAGAGGCCCATTTTTCTCCTGCCTCATCCAGAGTACTGAGTCATGAGCTGCATCAGTGAGGGGCAGGAAGAGACTGTGAGAGTGACAGGATTCTCAGGCAGCATTAAAGAGATACAGATACTACTAACTGCGTCAGGGACTGCATCAAGAAGCCCAATCATGAGTCACTGGGGATGCCTCACGTGCAGATCCCCTCGATTGGCCCATGGACACACCCAGCATTCTGCATGTCTCACTAATCCACGCCCCAACCCTGTGGCTGGCTCCTTGTATGTGCTCCTGATGGTAGCTGGAGTGAGCTTTGGCAGATAGCTAGTGGACACACACAGAAAGCTGGCCTAAATCTGTGGGTCAGGGAGAGACCACAAACTTGAACTTTAAGTCTGCCTTAATAATTCAAAAGGGAGGCTGTCAGCACCTGGCCTGGTGCATTGCAGGATCTAGAGAAGGCATACAAGCTTAAGAATTTGACCAGGGGCCAGCCCAGTGGTGCAGCGGTTAAGTCAGCATGTTCCTCTTTGGCTGCCTGGGGTTCGCTGGTTCAGGTCCTGGGTGTGGACATGGCACCACTTGGCAAGCCATGCTGTGGTACACATCCCACATATAAAGTAGAGGAAGATGAGCATGGATGTTAGCTCAGGGCCAGGCTTCCTCAGAAAAAATGAGGAGGATTGACAGCAGTTAGCTCAGGGCTAATCTTCCAAAAAAAAAAAAAAAAAAGAATTTGGCCAGAAGAAGGATCAAGAAGCATGGAGCAGATGTATGCATAGAAGATCTGAGAAAGCCTTAGAATCCCAAGCAGGGCTGATGGAAAGTATTTCTCTCCTGAAGGCAGTTAATAAAGACTGGAGGAGATGACTACTACTTTAAAGGTGAAGACAGCAACCCAAGTCTTTAAGGAACATGAAAAATCAAGGAAACATGACAACACTAAAGAATCCCAATAATCTTTCAGTAACCAAGCTCAAAGACATGGAGATCTGTAATTTACCCAATAAAGAATTCAAAAGAATTGTTTAAAGGAAGTTCAATGTGCTACCAGAAAACACAGAAAGACAATGCAATGAAATCAGGAAAAATGCATGAACAAAATGAGAAGCTTAACAAAGAGATAAAAATTATAAAAAAAGAACCAAACAGGAAATCTGGATCTGAAGAATACAATGAATAAAATGAAAAATGCAATAGAGAGTACCAACAGCAAAATGGATTGAGCAGAAGGAAAAATGTGTGAATTACAAGATAGGACCTTTGAAATTATCCAGTCAGAGGAGAAGAAAAAAGAATGAAAAAGAATAGAGAAAGCCAACTTGATCTATGGCACGACACCAAAAGGAACAGTTTGAAAATTATTGGAGTCCCAGAAAGAGAAGACTCAGAGAAGGAGGCAGAAAACTTATTTAAAGAAATATGGCTGAGAACTTCCCAAGCCTGGGGAGAGATTTGGATATCCAAATTCTTGAAGCTCATAGATCACCAAACAAACTCAACTTACCTTGAAGAGATCTTCATCCTTAAATGACATATTAAACCAGATGAACTTAACAGACATAAACAGAACATTCCAGAGAGTGACATCAGCATCATGGTGTAGTGAGCTCTCCCTATAAATTCTCCCCTCAAAGATACAACGAAAAGAATATTCATTTTCCAACAGAGGACATCCACATAACACAAAAGATATCTGAGAGACCCACACAACCATATGTCAGAAGGTGGAGGTGCTGGAGCCCCCCATCCTGAGGATGTGGAATGAGGTAAGAGAATGCTTCTCTTCCTCCCTGAAGGACAGCGACCCAGGGAGTGTGCACAGCCTCTGGGAGAAGAGTGGGGAAGGAGCAGTAGCCCTCCATGGGAACACCATAGATCTCCGAGGTCCCTCACAGCCCAGGGGAAACTCCTACACAGAGGTGACTAGTTATTGTGTCTGTGTCTTCATGAAGCCAACACCCCAGGAGAGCAGATAGCAAGGGGAGAGCAAGAAGCTCCTGAGATTGGGCAGGAGGAAGAAAGCATCCCTCCCTGCTCCCAGTGCCTCAGCCCAGCACCTGGGAGCTGTCCCCACAGATTGTAGCAGGCTCAGAATATGCAGCTCTTGACTCCCACCCAGTAGAAACAGGTGGAAGCAGTGATCAAATACTACCACAATGTGAAAGCACAAATCCACACTGTATAGCAGTATGAAAAAACATATTAAACCTCCAGACCAGAAGGAAAATGGCAAGTACCCAAAAATCAATCCAGAAGACACAGAAATCTATACCTAAGTGACAGAGAATTCAAAATAGCTATCATTTAAAAACTCAACGAGTTAAAAGAGAATGCAGATAGACAATTCTATGAGTTCAGGAGCTACTTCACAAAAGAGATTTAAACTATAAAGAAGAACCAATAAGAAATATTGGAGATGAAAAATACAATGGATGAGATAAAGCAGAATATAGATTCCCTGAACAATGGAGCTGATATCATGAGGGATGAATCAGCAACACTGAGGACAGAAATATAGAAATGCTTCAGATGGAGGAGGAGAGACAACTAAGACTAAAAAGAAATGAAGAAAATCTCCAAGAAATATCCAACTCAATTAGGAAATGCAACATAAGGATTACAGATATTCCAGAGGGAGAAGAGAAGGAGAATGGAGCAGAAAGCTTGCTCAAAGAAATAATAGTGGAGAACTTACCAAACATGAGGAGGGAGCTGGAAATCCTTGTGAAAGAAGCCATCAGATCTCCTAACTATGTCAATGTAAAAAGACCTACTGCCAGGTATATGGTAGTGAAGCTGGCAAAAGTTAATGACAAAGAAAAATTACTAAGGGCAGCAAGGCAGAAGACAATGACTTACAAGGGAACCCATATCAGGCTTTCAGCGGATTTATCAGCAGAAACTACAGGCTAGGAGAGAGTCGAATGATATATTCAAATCTTTGAAAGGCAAAAATTTTCAGCCAAGAATAGTCTATCTAGTGAAAATATCCTTCAGATATAATGGAGAAATAAAAACTTTCCCAGATAAACAAAAGCTAAGGGAATTCATTACTACAAGACTCCCCTGACAAGAAATCCTCAAGATGGCCCTCATACCTGAAAAAAAAAGAAGAAAAGGGTTACAAAGCCCTGAGTAAGGAGATAAATAGGTAGACAAAACCAGAACACTCAATCCAAAAGCAACAGAATACACATTTTTCTTAAGTGCACATGAAACATCCTCCAGGATACATCATTAGGCCTCATAAAAAGTCTTAATAAACTTAAGGTAATTGAAATCATATCAAGCATCTTTTCTGACCTCAATGTATTAAATTAGAAATCAATTATAAGAAGAAAACTGAAAAATTCAAAAATATGTGGAGATTAAACAACATGCTACTGAACAACAAATGGGTCAAAAAAGAAACCAAAAGAAAAATCAAAAAACACCTTGAGACAAATGAAAATGGAAATACAACATACTAAAACTTATGGGATGCAGCAAAAGCAGTTCTAAGAGGAAAATTCACTGCGATAAATGCCCACATCAAGAAACAAGAAAGATCTCAAATAAAAAACAACTTTATACCTCAAGGAACTAGAAAAAGAAAAGCAAACAAAGCCCAAAGTTAGTAAAAGGAAGGAAATAAAGATCATAGTAGAAATAAATGAAATGGATCGGACTCCATGCCTTCTCAGAGAAGGGAAACAACAGAAAGAATAAACAAATGGGACTTCATCAGATTAAAGAGCTTCTTCAAGGCAAATGAAAACAGGATTGAAACAAAAAAACAACCCACTAACTGGGAAAAAATATTTGCAAGTCATATATCTGACAAGGGCTTAATATCCTTAATATATAAAGAACTCTCACAACTCAATCACAAAACATCAAACAACCCAATCAAAAAATGGGCTGGAGACATGAACAGACATTTCTCCAAAGAAGATATACTGATGGCCAATAGGCACATGAAAAGATGCTCATCATCGCTGATCATCAGGGAAATGCAAATCAAAACTACACTAAGATATCACCTTACACCCGTTAGAATGACAAAAATATCTAAAACTAATAGCAACAAATGTTGGAGAGGTTGCGGAGAAAATGGAACCCTCATACACTGCTAGTGGGAATGCAAACTAGTGCAGCCACTATGGAAAACAGTATGGAGATTCCTCAAAAAACTAAAAATAGAACTACCATACGATCCAGCCATCCCACTACTGGGTATTTATCCAAAGAGCCTGAAGTCAGCAATCCCAAAAGTCCTGTGCACCCCAATGTTTATTGCAGCACTGTTTACAATAGCCAAGACGTGGAAGCAACCTAAGTGCCCATCAACAGACGAATGGATAAAGAAGATGTGGTACATATATACAATCGAATACTACTCAGCTGCAAAACAGAACAAAATCATTCCATTTGCAATAACATGGATGGACCTTGAGAGAATTATGTTAAGTGAAATAAGCCAGCAAGAGAAAGATAATCTGTGTATGATTCCACTCATATGAGGAATTTAAAACTATGGACCAAGAACAGTTTAGTGGATACCAGGGGAAAGGTGGGGTGGGGGGGTGGGCACAAAGGGTGAAGTGGTGCACCTACAACATGACTGACAAACATTAATGTACAATTGAAATTTCACAAGATTGTAACCTATCAATAACTCAATTAAAAAAAAAAGAAATAAATGAAATGGAGACTAAAGACTAAAGACTATAGAAAAGATGAGTGAAATTAAGAGATGGTTTTTTGAAAGGATAAACAAAATTGACAAACACTTAGCTAGACTCACCGAGAAAAAAAGAAAGAGGATTCAAACAAATAAAATCAGAAATGAAAGGAGCTATTACAACTGATACCATAGAAATACAAAAGATCATAAGAAATTACTATGAACAGTCATACCAAAAAATTGAACAACCTAAAAGAAAAGGATAAATTCTTAAAACAAACAATTTACCAAAACTGAATCATGAAGAAATAGAAAATCTGAACAAACTAGTTAATAGTAAGGAGATTGCATCAGTAATCAAGAATCTCCCAACAAACAAAAGTCCAGGACCAGAGAGCTTTACTGGTGAAATGTACCATACATTTAAAGAAAAATTAATACCAATACTTCTCAAACTCTTCCAAAAAATAGAAGAGGAGGGTATACTTCAGAACTCATCTTACGAAGCCAGCATTACCCTGATGTCAAAACCAGACAGGGACACTACAAGAAAACCACAGTACTGGCCAATATCCCCAATGAATATAGACACAGAAATCCTCAACAAAATATTAGCAAACTGAATTCAACAATAGACAGAAAGGATTATACACCATGATCAAGTGGGATTTATTCCAGAGATGCAAGGATGGTTTGACATCTGCAAGTCAATCAGTGTGATACACCACATTAACAAAACGAAAGATAAATATATGATCATTCTCAATAGATACAGAAGAACGTCTGACAAAATTTGACATCCTTTTGTGATAAAACTCTCAACAAAATGGATGTAGAGAGAACGTACCTTGACATAATAAAGGCCATATATGACAAGCTAACAGCTAACTTCGTATTCAATGGAGAAAAACTGAAAGCTTTTCCTCTATGATCAGGAACAAGACAAAGATGCTCACTCTCACCACTTTTATTTGACAGAGTCTTGGAAGTCCTAACCAGAGCGATTACGTAAGAAAATAAAATAAAAGATATCCAAATCAGAAATAAAGAAGTAAAACTGTCACTATTTGCAGATGACATGATATTATATATAGAAACCCTAAAGATTCCACCAAAAACCTCTTAGAACTAATAAACAAAGTCAGTTTAGTTTTGGGATATAAAATCAACATTAAAAAATCTGTTGCATTTCTATACACTAACAATAAACTATCAAATAAAGAAATTAAGAAAACAATCCCATTTACAGCTGCATCAAAAAGAATAAAATACCTAGGAGTAAATTTAACCAAGAAAGTGAGAGACCTATACACCGAAATCTATAAGACATTGACGAAAGAATTGAAGATGACATAAATATATGGAAATATATTCTGTGCTCACGGATTGGAAAAATTAACATTTTTATAATACCCATACAACCCAAAGAAATCTACAGATTCAATGCAATCCCTATAAAAATTCCAATGGCATTTTTCACAAATATAGAACAAACAATCCTAAATTTGTATAGAAACATACACACACACAAGTGGAATAGCCAAAGCAATCTTGAGAACAAAGCTGGAGGCACAACACTTCCTGATTTCAAACTATATTACAGAGCTTTATTATTAAAAACAGTATGGACTGGCATAAAAACAGACACATAGATCAGTGGAATGGAATAGAGAGCCCGGAAATAAACCTATACATATATGGTCAATTGATTTATGACAAAGGAGCCAAGAATGTACAATGGTAAAAGGACAGTCTCTTTTACAGTGTTGGGAAAATTGGACCCTATATTATACCATACACAAAAATTAACTCAAAATGGATTAAAGACTTGAACAAAAGACCTAAAATTATAAAATTCCTAGAAAAAAAAATAGGCAGTAAGCTCCTTGACATTGATCTTGGTGATGAGTTTTTTGGATTTGACACCAAAAGCAAAAATAAACAAGTGGGACTACATCAAACTGAAAAGCTTCTGTACAGAAGAAAATGGGAGCAAATATTTGCAAATTATTTATCTGTAAGAGATTAATATCCAGAATATTTAAAGAACTTATACAACTCAATAGCAAAACAAACAATCTGATGAAAATATGGGAAGAGGATCAAATAGGCACTTCTCCAAAGAAGACATACAGATGGCCAACGGGTACATGAAAAGGTGCCCAGCATAACTAATCACCAGGGAAATGCAAATCAAAACCATGATAAGATATCAGTTCATATCTGTTGGAATGGCTATTAACAAAAAGACAAGAAATTACAAGTGTTGACAAGGATGTGAAGAAAAGGAAACCCTTGTGAATTTGTTGGTGGGAATGTAAATTGGTGCAGCCACTATGGAAAACAGTATGGAAGTTCCTCAAAATATTAAAAATAGAACTACCGTATGATCCAGCAATCCCTCTTCTGGGTATATATCCAAAGGAAATGTAATGAAGATCTTGAAGAGTTATCTGTACTCCCATGTTCATTGCAGCATTATTCACAATAGCCAATACATGGAAACAACCTGAGTGTCTATTTACAGGTGAATGGGTAAAGAAAATGTGATATATTTTACATATACATATACATATATTTTACATGTATACGCACACACACACATATATACATACCCACACACAATGGAATATTTGTGACACCATGGATGGACCTTGAGAGTATTATGTTAAGTGAAATAAGTCAGACAGAGAAGACAAATACTGTATGATATCACTTATATGTGCAATCTAAAAAAGCTGAACTCATAGAAACAGAGTAGAAAAGTGGTGGCCAGGGGTTGGGGGTTGCAGAAATTGGGGGAGCTATCAGTAAAAGGGCACAAACTTTCAGTTATAAGATGAATAAGTTCTGGGGATGTAATGTACAACATGGTGACTATAGTTAACAACATTGTATTATGTACCTGAAGGTTGCTAAGAAAATTGATGTTAAATGTTCTCACCACAAAGAAGAAAAGGTAATTACATGAAGTGATGGAGGTGTTAACTAACCCTACTGTGGCAGTAGTTTCACAACATATAAGTGTATCAAATCAACACAATGTACACCTTGAATTTATACAATGTTATATGTCAATTATATCTCAGTAAAGCTGAGTAAAAAAAAACTAGGGAAAGAGGGATTTGAATAGACATTTCTCCAAAGATGACGTACAAATGACTAATAAGCACATGAAAAGATGCTCGATATCACTAATCACTACAGAATGCAAATCATAACCACAGTGAGATACTACCTCACTCTCAGGAGGATGGCTATTGTCAGAAAAATGGAAAATTAATGCTGGTGAGGATGTGGAGAAATTGGAACCCTTGTGCATTGCTGGGGGGAATGTAAATGGTGCAGCCCCTGTGAAAAACAGTATGATGCTTCCTCAAAAAGTTAAATATAGAATTACTGTATGATCTAGCAAATCCAATTCTAGTATATACATGAAAGAATTGAAAGCAGGACTCAAACAAATGCACATCTGTATTCATAGCAGCATTATTCACAATAATGAAGTATTAATGCATGCTACAGCATGGATGAAGCTTGAAAATGTTATGCTAAGTGAAACAAGTCAGACACAAAAGAACAAATATTGTATGATTCCACTTCTATGAGGTATGTAGAATAGGTAAATTCATAAGGACAGAAAGTTTAATAATGGTTGCCAGAGGCTGGGGAAAGAGGGGACTGGGGAATTATTATTTAAGGTGTATAGAGTTTCAATTTGGGATGATGAAAAGTTCTGGAGATGGATAGTGATGATTGTTGAACAACACTGTGAATGTACTTACTGTACTTAATGTCACTGCATTGTACATTTTAAAATGGTAAATATTATGTTATGCATATTTTACCACAGTAAAAAAATTTTAAGGTATCAAGAAATAAGGAAAAAAGTACTATTAATAGTTCCAGTAACAGTTTCATCAGCAGAAATATCCTTATCAAAATTAAAAATTATCAAATATTATTTGCGATCTTGCATTTGCCAAGAGCAACTGACATTGTGTTCAATTATATGAATTGAAAATGAAGTTAATAAAAGTATAAATCTTGATGACCTAAAAAATGAATCTGCAGAAGTCAGAAAAATCTTATAATCAACCAAGATATCACATATTAAGAAAATATTACATATTATATAAAACTTGACACCAAAAATAGTTTTGCAGTTTATAAACTTATATTGTTACTCAGTTATAACTATTACCCCCATTATATTTTACAAGTAATACAGCATTTTTAAAGGAAAAGCTTTATATTTTAGTTCCTTTAACAACACTCTTTTCCTGCCTTTTGAAAAGGAGCTCTGCATTTTCATTTTGACTGGGCCCCACAAGTTATGTAGCTAGCCCTGGTCCCACATTTACCATTGATAGTCTGTCGATCTTTGACTGAGTCATTTAATCTTTGTATCTCAGTTTTCTCACCTCTCAAATAAGAATGATATTTACCCTGCTTCGTAGAGTTGACGTAAAAAAAAATACACACAGTGGTTTGAAAAAGTATAGGTGCTTTAAAATATTGGTGGCATTGTTCATATGAAATATTTTTTAACTACTACCCTTCCTAGTCTTTTGTTCAGTTATAATTTTATTATATTATATTATTATTTTATATTATTATATTATTTTATATTATTATTAATTCATGACCACACAAGTGTGCCTAATCACCCCTTTTGCCCTCCCCCCTCCCCGCTTCCCCTCTGGTAACCACCAATCCAATCTCTGTTGCTGTGTTTGTCATTGTTTTTATCTTCTACTTATGAGTGAGATCATATGGTATTTGACTTTCTCCCTCTGACATATTTCACTTAGCATAATACCCTCAAGCTCCATCCATGTTGTCACAAATGGCCAGATTTCATCATTTCTTATGGCTGAGTAGTATTCCATTGTATATATATATATATATGTATACCACATCTTCTTTATCCATTCGTCCCTTGATGGGCACCTAGGTTGCTTCCAAGTCTTGGCTATTGTGAATAAGGCTGCAGTGAACATAGGGGTGCATGTATCTTTTTGCATTAGTGTTTTCAAGTTCTTTGGATAAATACCCAGCAGTGGAATAGCTGGATCATATGGTAGATCTATTCTTAATTTTCTGAGAAAACTCCATATTGTTTTCCATAATGGCTGCACCAGTTTGCATTCCCACCAGCAGTGTCTGAGGGTTCCCTTCTCTCTACATCCTCTCCAATGCTTAATTTTTGTCTGTTAATTATAGCCATTCTGATACCAGCGCTGATATCAGTTCCCCTACATTAAACTCAACATATATAGGGTTAAAATAAAAATGCTCATCTCCTTTCCCTGTTTACTCCCTGGCTTCCTGGCACCAGAATCCACCATCCACCACAGAGGCAGACAACCAAGGATATCTACCTGCAGATTCCCTTATCTTACCATCGTCCTGTCTACAAGCAACCTCACCAGGCCAAATACAGGCTGCTAGGAAAACTCCACTTAGCAAGGCCACAGGCTCCCCCTCCCTACAAGCAGCTGCATTCCTTGCAACCTTTAAAACTCCTGACCTCCCATCTCTTGGGGTGATAGATAAATTTGAGGGCTCACTCTAGTATCTTGGCTGATGTCACTTGAAATAAAAACCCTTTCCTTGCCATAAGCCTGGTGTTCCAGTTTTTATTTGGGCACGCTTGTGTGGCAAGTAAAGAACCTATGATTGTAGCTGGTAAGAATTCTGACAGGTGTGAGGTGATATCTCATTGTAGTTTGTTTTTCTAAGTTTTTTATTGAGTTAATGATAGGTTACAGTCTTGTGAAATTTCAGTTGTACATTATTGTCTGTCAGTCGTGTTGTAGGTGCACCCCTTCACCCTTTGTGCCCACCCCTCACCCCACCTTTCCCCTGGTAGCCACTAATCTGTTCTCTTTGTCTACATTTTTAAATTCCTCATATGAGTGGAGTCATACAGAGATTATCCTTCTCTATCTGGCTTATTTCACTTAACATAATTCCCTCAAGGTCCATCCATGTTGTTGCAAATGGGATGATTTTATTCTTTTCTATGGCTGAGTAGTATTCCATTGTATATACATACCACATCTTTATCCATTCATCTGTTGATGGGCACTTAGGTTGCTTCCACATCTTGGTTATTGTAAATAATGCTGCAATGAACATTGGGGTGCATGGGACTTTTCAAATTGCTGACTTCAAGCTCTTTGGGTAGATACCCAGTAGTGGGATAGCTGGATGGTAGTTCTATTTTTAATTTTTTGATGAATCTCCATACTGTTTTCCATAGTGGCTGCACCAGTTTGCATTCCCACCAGCAGTGTATGAGGGTTCCTTTTGCCCCACAACCTCTCCAACATTTGTTACTATTTGTTTTAGATATTTTTGTCATTCTAATGGGTGTAAGGTGATATCTCATTGTAGTTTTGATTAGCATTTCCCTAATAATTAGTGATGTTGAACATCTCTTCATGTGCCTATTGGCCATCTGTATATCTTCTCTGGGAAAAATGTCTGTTCATGTCCTCTCCCCATTTTTTGATCAAGTTGGGGGTTTTTTTGAATTCTTAGAGTCTGGGTCTTTAGACAAATACATTTCTTATCTAAAATGAAGAAATTTAATTCATTATTTTCTATGGGGCTTTCAAAGTTATCGTTTTTATAGACTAGTGATTTAATGGATGGAACTTATTTCCTCATATGACTTAAAGCAAAGTATAAACTAAAAGTGATGCCAAAACACTAGACTTCAGCCAATAGTCTTAAAGCCTAAAATTTCAAGTAGTGTTTCTGACAAACCCTCTGATTTTTGAGCCACTCAATGCAAAAATACTGAGTTCCCCAGTACCCTCTCTGGGCAATCTGTAGCTATCAGACACTGTTGAGTATAAATGAAAACATTGCCATAAATAAAGAGGCAAAAATGCCCCAGCACAAGGATGGTTACAATTAGGAGCTGGGTCAGATTACAGGACTGAGTCTGAGAGCCAGATAGGGACCAAGCAGAAGCCGGGGTTCCATATCTGAATGCCCACTCCATGCACACTTCAAGCACACTCTCTCTGTCAATGTCCTGACCATTGGTGACATTCTTAACCCACCCACACTGGGGTTTTCCTGAGCCTTTTATATATTCTCCTGAATCTCCCTAGAGACTGTGGGTAGGTGACTGGCTTAGGGTTGGGGCGG
This sequence comes from Equus quagga, assembly GCF_021613505.1. Lineage (NCBI taxonomy): Eukaryota > Metazoa > Chordata > Mammalia > Perissodactyla > Equidae > Equus > Equus quagga. The sequence continues at coordinate 124,440,574 of NC_060268.1, forward strand.
GCACCCTAGGACAAGCTCTTCTGTCAAGAGGCTGGCCCTGAAGGACCAAACTAACTGATCAATAGGTTAACAAGCTGGTTAGGGGTAGAATTCCAATTGTTCCACTGCTCATGCCTTCTCAAAGTTGACCAACATCTCCCTCCTCCAGGCTGTGGGATCCACTTTGAAGTGTTCTCTCTCACTGGCCATCCCTCAGACAGGCCCTCCCACTGCCTAACCTTTGCCCTTTCTTATTAGCCTGATCTCATCCCAGCCTCCATAGCTATGTTTAAAGTCCACCTCCGGGGAACACACAGATTGAATGTTCCAGATAATTCCTTTTCCAGTCCTGCCTGACATTTGGCTGGAAGGCTGTGTATCTGGACTTCCTGGGACACTGGCTGAGGTTTGAGGAAAGACCTCAGTACTACCTGACTACAGGATGAAGCTGGCCACTGGCTTCTTGATTTTGTGGCTCAGTCTGGGGGATGGCCTGGCTCAGAGTGACACCAGCCCTGACGCAGAGGAGTCCTATTCAGACTGGGGCCTACGGCACATCCGGGGCAGCTTTGAATCTGTCAACAGCTACTTTGATTCCTTTCTGGAGCTGCTGGGAGGGAAAAATGGAGTCTGTCAGTACAGGTGCCGATATGGTGAGTGCAGTGTTTCTCTTCTCGTAAAAACTATTACTGGTGGACTTGTGAACAGCTGGAGCAAGGTCACAATCTGTCATGCGCTTTTTCCTGTCGTTCATCTCTTACGTAGGGTTGCCGGATTCAGCAAATAAAAATATAAAGACACCCAGTGAAATCTGAGTTTCAAATAAAAAACAAATAACTTGTTAATATATTTGAAAAATTGGGGACACACTTATACTGACAAATTATTTGTTGTTCATCTGCAATACAAATTTCACTGAGCTTCCTGTATCGTATCTGGCAAACCTATTATAAAGAGCTTTTCAAGACTTGTTCCCTGGGGCCACTTTAATGAGTTTGTTGTGAGGCTGGTACCTAGGAAAAGGCAGCATGGGTGGGCGGAAAGAATATGAAAGGTCTTTGTGAGGAGTTCTTAGGGATGAAAGCTGAAGCAGAACATTCAGAGAAAATTCCACCAGCAGGTGAAACAGCTTCCTCAGTCACTGTGCTAAGCTTGAAAATGGATTCTCCTTTCCCCCTAATGCAGTTCACACCTTCCTTCAGCTCTGCCAGTCTCTGATGGGCATCAATTTGCCTGACTCTCCCAAGAGAGCTGTCCCTGCTGCCGCTGCCGTAATGAGCAATGGCAGGCTTTCAGTGGATGGGAAGGGATTGCTGCCCACTGACTCTGCCCACTAGGAATCATACCCTGAGCAGGCCTGGGACTGTTCCTCAGGCCTGGTACCAGATGTAGAGTTGTGAACGGGTAGGAGCACCATCTTGCCTGGGTCGTAAAGAGGGTAGCTGGGTGCCAGGGTGCACGTCTGGCTGCCAAACAGGAGCCCTGGGGCCAGTTCTTCCTTCACTCTGCACTGGAAGTCAATGTAGTGGGAGCAGAATGCAGAGCCCTGGACCTTGCAGCTGGAGGCAGGGGGTAACTTCAAACACGAATGAAAATGTTTTTGAAAGCATACACAGTCTCATATAGCATTAATTTTATGGTTTAGTTTATCAAATATTTCATCATGGGATTAGAGATGAAAATGGTGAGTCAGTTCAGCCTAGTGGGAAAACACTGGAGAAATATTTTCTCCACTCAACAGGTAAAACTCAGCTTCAGAAAGACCCAACAAAGCTACATACTTGCTGGACTCACCCAATCAGTCTCTCTCACTCCTTTTTTACCATCCAGCAGAGGAAATCGCTTCCTTCTAAGTAGAGAGTGACTAGGAGACAATGGTTAATTGTTCCTCCAGAACCAAAAGTTTTGCCACATAGAAGTTTCGACCACATAGGAATATGGTGAAAAATGAAGCTGCATCTTCTCTGTGAAGATTCCAGAGGGTAAAAAGCCTGCTCTCTGCTCAGACCCACTGGGACCCTTAGCCTTGTCTTTGTTGGAGATGCCTTGTTCCTGGACTGTTCTCACCTAATTTGCATGGAGGGGGCAGAAAATGGGTTAACTCACTTCAGATATTTGATCAACACAAGTGCTGTTTTCCTTCCTAAAGGCAACACAAGACTGAAGTCTGTGGTTTAGGGTAACAGCAGGAAGTTTTTAGGAAAATAAGAATCAAACCCTCTTCTTCCTTCTCTAGCATAACGACATTAAAAGATCTCAGCAGATTTTGGTTGCAAGCCTCTACTTGGGCAGGGTCGATGTCAGCAGCCACTGGTGGGGGATGGGAATAGTCAACAGAGAGATTGCAGGAAAGCAAATAACTCCACTTGCTCTGCAAAACAGAACCTGTTCAAGGAAGGGCCTGAAAAACACTTAGGAAATAGGGGGTTAAGCTTGTTACCTTTGGAACCCAGCCAAGCCACGAACCTGGAGGCTGTGCCCAAACGGTAGAAATATCTTCTCAAGTTGATTGTGAATCAAGCAGTCTTTTGAACAGATAACATCTAATAATTAACTGGGTCTGTTCTTTTTCAGTTTGCTTTGTGATACATTTCTCGTGCACAGTGCTTCTCTTCTCACTTTAAAGCAGTGGTTCTCAAACTCACTTGTCCTTTGAATCCCCTGGAGAGCTTATTTAAACACTGCTAGTCTCCCACTCTTCTTAGTCTGATTCTGTAGGTCTGGGGTAGAGCAGAGAATTTCATTTCTAAGAATTCACACATGATCCTGATGCTGCTGGTCCTGGGACCACACTTTGAGAAAAAACTGCTTTGAAGGCTACCATCTTTTGCCAGAAGGAACAATTTAGCAACAGTTAGTTTACAAGAAAAAAATTTGATAGAATTTACCACTACTTAAAACAGTGGTCTTCAACCTTGGCCCTGCGCTTAGAATCTCCTGGGGGTCTTTAAAAACCCCTGTCCCCCAAATCAATTAAATCAGAATCTCATGGGTTGGACATAGGATTTTAATCATTTCCCAGGTGATTACAAAGTACGACCAACGTCCGCAGCACTGTTTAAGAGGTCATTCTTGGAGAACTTCAGCCCATGTGTTGTTCAGGTGGTGAAGGTGTGTTTGTATCCTGGTAGCCTACAATAGCACATCAACTGCTTTCTACACTTCTTATATCAACAGCAATTCATTTTTATATCAACACACAAATCTGTACTTGTCAAAGGATTGGGCTATAAATATAATGAGATTCAGCATGATCAATAGCATACACAGCACAAGTGGAATAAGGGATGTGCACTAATGTGAACAATATTCCCTCTCCCCCCCGCAGAGATTCTGATTCAGTAGGTCTGTGGTAGGACCCTAGAACTGCACAGGTGGTCCTGAACCAGACTTTGAGAAATCCTAGGAATGGAAAAGTCATGGCTTTGAATTGGGGGGAAAGGCAATCCTATTGCTGATGACCTTAGGCAAGTTACCTAACTCCCTCAACCTTTGTTTCCTCATGTTTGTGATGTTAATAATACCTACCTTGCAAGGTTGTGGTAAGAATTAAAGATCATAAATATAAAGAATTAAGTGTTATGTATGGAGAATGGCAGGTACCAACCAAATTTTATAAGTGTTATGAGAAAGACAGTTTGGTGAACAGATTTACCATGCATTCCAATTCTTCCAGTTCTCTTTCAACATAAAATAAAAAACCAGAAATCTCAGTGACTAGATAATACCTTCTCAGCTTCTGGAAGAAATTATTGAATGATGATTTAAGTGTTCTGTGCCTTTATGAAGGTCTCTGGAGGAGGATATCTGAAGCAGAATTTCGGTGTCTTATAAACCATGATTGAAGATACTGTCCACACTGTCACATTTTGATAAAAGGACCTCATGATGAATTTCTTCATGGGTTTAGTTCTAAGAAAAATGTATCTTTAAACGTTGATCTTTTTTTCAAGGGATCTTTTTATCTGTTTGAAATCTTAGAGCAAAATTTTATGAACCTGTGAGTTTGTATATTTTTCCAGGGAAAGAATTCACAGCCTTCATTAGATTCTTAAGAGGATCCATAGCCCAAAAAAAGAAAACAGCTCCTGGCTTAGAGGCAGAGATCATTCTCGAGCTAGGGTGACCAGCTGTCCAGATTTGCTGGGACTGAGGGAAGCGGTGGGGGTTCTTAGGACATGGGACTTTCAGTACTAAAACAGGGACGGTCCCAGGTAAACCAGGACACGTTGGTCACCTTACCTCATGCAGTAACTTAATCTTAGCAACCAAATAGAGATTATTGCAATAATTTAATCTTAGCAACTAAACAGAGTAAAATTGTCATAGTTCTGCTTTGTTCCCTTGGTGTGTTACTCATGCTGTATTTGAATGTTTCTGGAATTAAGCAGGATATATATTTCAAATACAGTACTCTGAAGCCTTAGTAGACTCTGGTGGAACACAGACCTTCTTCTGCAGGAAACAGTTGGATGGAGAGAATGGGCACACTCTCTCTCCAGAAGTATTAAACCTTGACCTGGGTGATAAAGCCCCAAAAGTTTTTACTGTTCTTTTCTTTTTCTTTTTAAACATCATTATTATTATTATTTTTATTTATTTATTTGTAATTTTTAAATTTTTTTTAATTTCAGTAACATTAGGTTATAACAATATATAGCTTTCAGATGTATATTGTAATATATTTCGAATTCTGTGTAGATTACATCATGTTCACCACCCAAAAACTAATTATAGTCCATCCCCTCACATGTGAGCCTAATCACCCCTTTTGCCGTCCCCCCACTTCCCCTATGGTAACCACCAATCCAATCTCCGTTGCTATGTGTTTGTTTGTCATTGTTTTTATCTTCTACTTATGAGTGAGATCATATGGTATTTGACTTTCTCCCTCTGACCTATTTCACTCAGCATAATACCCTCAAGGCCATCCATATTTTTACAAATGGTGGGATTTCATCATTTCTTATGACTGAGTAGTAGTCCATTGTGTATATATACCACATCTTCTTTATCCATTTGTTCCTTGATGGGCACCTAGGTTGCTTCCAAGTCTTGGCTATTGTGTATAATGTTGCAATGAACATAGGGGTGCATGTATCTTTATGCCTTTGCATTTTCAAGTTCTTTGGATAAACACCAGCAGTGGAATAGCTGGATCAAGTGGTAGATCTGATCATAATTTCCTGAGGATACTCCATACTGCTTCCATAGTGGCTGCATCAGTTTGCACTCCCACCAGCAGTGTACAAGGGTTCCCTTCTCTCCACATCCTCTCCAACGCTTGTTGTTTCCTGTCTTGTTAATTATAGCCATTCTGACCAGAGTGAGGTGATACCTCATTGTAGTTTTGATTTGCATTTCCCTGATAGCTAATGATGTTGAGCATCTTTCATATGCCTGTTGGCCATCCGTATATCTTCTTTGGAGAAATCTCTGTTATGATCTTTTGCCTATTTTTAAATTGGATTGTTGGTTTTTTTGTTGCTGAGATGTATGAGTTCTTTGTATGTTTTGGATATTAACTCCTTATCTGATATATGGTTTGCAAATATCTTCTCTCAATTGTTAGGTTGTCTTTTCATTTTGTTGATGGTTTCCTTTGCTGTGCAGAAGCTTTTTAGTTTGATGTAGTCCCATTTGTTCATTTTTTCTTTTGTTTCCCTTGCCCAGTCAGACACAGTACTTGAAAATATGCTGCTCAGACCAATGTCAAAGAGCATACCGCCTATGTTTTCTTCTAGAAGTTTCATGGTTTCGGGTCTTACATCCAAGTCTTTAATCCATTTTGAGTTAATTTTTGTGCATGGTATAAGGGAATGGTCTGCTTTCATTCTTTTACATGTGGCTGTCCAGTTTTCCCAACACCATTTATTGAAGAGACTCTCCTTACTCCGTTGTATGCTCTTGGCTCCCTTGTCGAATATTAGCTGTCCATAAATGTGTGAGTTTATTTCTGGGCTCTCGAATCTGTTCCATTGATGGGTGTGTCTGTTTTTATGCCAGTACCATGCTGTTTTGGTTACTATGGCTTTGTAGTATATTTTGAAATCAGATAATGTGATACCTTTGTTCTTTTTTCTCAGGAATCCTTTGGCTATTCGGGGTCTTTTGTTGTTCCATATAAATTTTAGGATTCTTTGTTCTACTTCTGTGAAAAATGTTGTTGGAACTTTGATAGGGATTGCGTTGAATCTATAGCTTGCTTTAGGAAGTATGGACATTTTGACGATGTTAATTCTTCCAATCCAAGAGCACAGAATATCTTTCGATTTCTTTGTGTCTTCTTCAATTTCTTTCAACAATGTTTTATAGTTTTCAGTGTACTGATCTCTCACCTCTTTGGTTAAGTTTATTCCTAGGTAATCTATTATTTTTGTTGCAATTGTAAATGGGATTGTATACTTAATTTTCTTTCTGCTACTTTGTTGCTAGTGTATAGAAACACAACTGATTTTTTTTCAAAGATTTAATTTTTTTCCTTTTTCTCCCCAAAGCCCCCTGGTACTTAGTTGTATATTCTTCAATGTGGGTCCTTCTAGTTGTGGCATGTGGGACGCCACCTCACTGTGGCTTGATGAGCAGTGCCATGTCCACACCCAGGATTCAAACCAATGAAACTCTGGGCCGCCTGCAGCAGAGCGCGCAAACTCAACTACTCGGCCATGGGGCCAGCCCCCAAAATGCAACTGATTTTTGTATGTTGATTTTGTATCCCACGACTTGACTGTATTCCTTTACTGTTTCTAAAAGCTTTTTAGTGGATTCTTTAGGGTTTTCTATATATAAAATCAAGTCGTCTACAAAGAGTGACAGTTTCACTTCTTCTTTTCCAATTTGTATCCCTTTTATTTCTTTTTCTTGCCTGATTGCTCTAGCTAGGACTTCCAATACTATGTTAAATAAGAGTGGTGACAGTGGGCATCCTTGTCTGGTTCCTGTTCTTAGAGGGATAGCTTTGGTTTTTCTCCATTGAGAATGATATTTGCTGTGGGTTTGTCATATATGGCCTTTATTATGTTGAGGTATTTTCCTTCTATACCCATTTATTTAGAGTTTTTGTCATAAATGGATGCTGTATCTTGTCAAATGCTTTCTCTGCATCTATTGGGATGATTGTGTGATTTTTATTCCTCATTTTGTTAATGTGGTGTACCACGTCGATAGATTTGTGGATGTTGAACCATCCCTGAATGCCTGGAATGAAACCCACTTGATCATGATGTATATGATCTTTTTGATGTACTGTTGTATTTGATTTGCTAGTATTTTGTTGAGGATTTTTGCATTGATGTTCATCAGTGATATTGGCCTTTAATTTTCTTTTTTTGTGTTGTCCTTGTCTGGTTTTGGTATCAGGATGATGTTGGCTTCATAGAATGAGTTAGGAAGCCTCCCCTCCTCTTCAATTTTTTGGAGGAGTTTGAGAAGATAGGTATTAAGTCTTCTTTGAATGTTTGGTAGAATTCACCAGGGAAACCATCTGGTCCTGGACTTTTATTTTTTGGGAGGTTTTTAATTGCTGTTTTGGTCTCCTTACTGGTGATTGGTCTATTCAAATTATCTACTTCTTCTTGGTCTAGTTTTGGAAGGTTGCATGTTTCTAAGAATTTATCCATTTCTTCTAGATTATCCAATTTGTTGGCATATAGCTTTTCATAGTATTCTCTTATCTTTTATATTTCTGAGATGTCCATTGTAATCTCTTCTCTTTCATTTCTGATTTTATTTTTTGAGCCTTCTCTCTCTTTTCTTGGTGAGTCTAGCTAAGGATTTGTCAATTTTGTTTATCTTTTCAAAGAACCAGCTCTTGGTTTCATTAATTTTTTCTGTTGTTTTTTTTAGCCTCTATTTTGTTTATTTCTGCTCTGATTTTTATTATTTCCTTCCTTCTGCTGATTTTGGGCTTTGTTTTTTGTTCTTTTTCCAGTACCTTTAGATGCACTTTTAGATTGTTTATTTGGGGTTTTTCTTCTTTGTTGAGGTAGGCCTGAATTGCTACTTCCCTCTTAGAACCACTTTTGCTGTATCCCACAGATTTTGGCATGTTGTATTTTCATTTTCATTTGTCTCCAGGAATTTTTTTATTTCTCCTTTGATTTCTTCATTGACCCAATCGTTGTTCAGTAGCATTTTGTTTAATCTCCACATTTTTGTGACTTTTCTGGTTTTCTTCCTGTAGTTGATTTCTAGTTTCATCCCTTTGTGATCAGAAAAGATGCATGGTATTATTTCGATCTTCTTAAATTTATTGAGACTTGTTTTGTGGCCTAATATGTGATCAATGCTGGAGAATATTCCATGTGCATTTGAAAAGAATGTGTATTCTGTGATTTTTGGATGGAATGTTCTATATATATCTACTAAGACCATCTGGTCTAATGTGTCCTTTAAGGCCAGTGTTTCCTTACTGATCTTCTGTTTGGATGATCTATCCATTGGTGTAAGTGGAGTGTTAAAGTCCCCTACTATTATTGTGTTACTGTCTATTTCTCCTTTTATGTCTGTTAATAATTGCTTTATATATTTAGGTGCTCCTATGTTGGGTGCATAGATATTTACAAGTGTTATATCTTCTTGTTGGATTGTTCCCTTTATCATTATGTAGTGCCCATCTTTGTCTCTTGTTACAGTTTTTGTTTTAAAGTCTATTTTGTCTGATACAAGTATTGCTACTGCCGCTTTCTTTTCTTTGCCATTTGCATGGAATATCTTTTTCCATCCTTTCACTTTCAGTTTGTGAGTGTCTGTAGGTCTGAAGTGTGTCTCTTGTATGCAGCATATACATGAGTCTTGTTTTTTTATCCAGTTGGCCACCCTATGCCTGTTGATTGGAGCATTTAGACCATTGACATTTAAAGTAGCTATTGATAAATATGTATTTATTGCCATTTTGTTACTTTTTTCCTGGGTGTTTTAGCAGTTCTTCTCTGTTCCTTTCTTTTTCTCTTGCTCTCTTCCCTTGTGGTTTGATGGCTTTCTTTAGTGATATGTTTGATTTTTTTTTGTCTTACTTCATTGCTTTCTTATTGTAGGTTTATGATTTGTGATTACCATGAGGATCCTATATAATATTCTACGTATATTACAGTCTATATCGAGTTGATAGGCTCTTTAGCTTGACCTTTTTCTAAAAGCTCTACTTTGCACTCCCCTCCTCCCACGTTTTATGTTTTTCAAATCATATATAGTCTCTTGTTTAGTGTGTCTGTCCATTACCCTCTTATCATTGAAATAGGTGATTTTAGTACATTTGAGTTTTAACATTCATGTTATCTTCACAAGTAGTTGATCTGATACCTTTACCATATTTTTACTTTTACAAGTGATTTTATTGACTGTTTTTTTCTGGTTTTCTTTTTTTTATAACTTTTTTTTAAATCTCTATTTGTGGTCACTGCTTTCCCACTTAAATAGGTCCCTTCAGCATTTCTTGTAGAACTGCTTTCTTGGTGATAAGCTCCTTTAATTTTTGCTTGTCTGGGAAGCTCTTTATCTCTCCTTCCATTCTGAATGACAACCTTGATGGATAGAGTATTCTTGGCTGCAGGTTTTTTCCTTTTAGCACTTTAAATACATCATGCCATTCTCTTCTCGCCGGCAGGGTATCGGCTGAGAAGTCCGCTGATAGCCTTATGGGCTTTCCTTTGTATGTCACTTGTGGCCTTTCTCTTGCTGCTTTTAGGATTCTCTCTTATCTTTAATTTTGCACATTTTAACTATAATGTTTCTTGGTGTGGGCCTCCTTGGGCTGATCTTGTTTGGAGCTCTCTGTGCATCCTGTACTTGGAGATCTGTTTCCATCCTTAGGTTAGGAAAATTTTCATCTATTACTTCTTCAAATAAATTTTCTGCCCCTTTGTCTCTCTCTTTTCCTTCTGGGACACCTATAATACGAATGTTAGTGCACTTGATATAGTCCCAAAGTTCCCTTAGACTGTGCTTATTCTGTCTAATTCTTTTTTCTTTTTCCTGCTCAGCTTGGGTGATTTCCCCTAGTCTTGTGTCTAGCTCACTGATCTGTTCTTCTGCATCCTCTACTCTGCTCTTGAGTCCCTCTGGTGAATTTTTCATTTCCAGCATTGCATTCTTCATTTCTGATTGGTTCTTTTTTATATTTTCCAGTTCTTTGTTGATGAGCTCACTATGTTCATCCAGTCTTCTCCCAATATCTGTGAGCATCATTATGAGATTTTGTTTGAACTCTTTGTCAAGTAGATCACTTGTTTCTGTTTCATTTAGTCCTTTTTCTGGGGTTTTGTCCTGTTCCCTTGCTTGGAAAGTATTCCTTTGTCTCCTCATTATGCCTCTTTCTCTGTGCCTATTTCTATGTATTAGGTGAGTCGGCTATGTCTCCTGATCTTGGAGGAGTGGCCTTATGTAAGAGATGCCTTTTGAGGCCCAGCAGTGTGCTTCCCTCTCGTCACCAGTCCAAATGACACAGGAGTGACCCCTTTGTTGGTTACTTGTGTCTTTCTGCTGTGGAAGGCTTTCTCTTAATGTAGGTACCCAGGGAGTCTAGTCTTTCCTTCCCTGGCCAGCTGTTTGTAAATCCGGTTTGGGGAGCTTCAGCACCATTGGCTACAAAGTCTATCAGCACACTCCTGTTGCAATTTTCCTCTTAATTGGGTTGGTACCCAGTGTAGATGGTTGCTAGGCTCAGGGGTTTACAGTTGCTATAGGCCTCAGGCCTACAAGGCTATTGTCAGGTCTCTTAGGAGTGCAGCTGAGTGGGTCTGGCCCTAGGCATGGGAGCACTCAATTGTTTCAGGCTTTGGAAGGTGGGGCTGATCCGTTTTATGGCTATTTGTGAAGCACAGGTCTTCTGCTGCTGATAAGCCTCACCCCCCACAGGACCACATAGACTGTCAATACAGTCCTGGTCCATGCACACTTCCCAACCCCCTGGAGTGTACCCTGATGCCCCACTGCAAAGGCCTCCACCTCTCCAGCAATGCTCTCCAGAGTTCACCTGGTCCTCACACAGGCCCTGCCCCACAGACGTGCACACACTTGCCTGCCTGTAGAGGATCAAGGCACCCAGTCAATGCAGGCTGACAAGTAGCCTGAGGGCTTGCTGTTGGGTGGGGCTGATCCCTAGGACAGGCTGCCTGCCTTGGCTGAACTGGATTAAATCTGTGCTCCAGTGGGTGTGGCAGGCCCCTGGGCTAACAGACCAAGGGAAGAACGTCAATGGCGTCCACCGGGGTTTGTGTCAGCATGCTTGGACCAGGTCAGAACAATGGCCCCCACCAATGTCTCAGTCTCTGAAGAGGTCCCTCCTCTCACCAAGATGCCCCCAGAGCCCACCAGGTGAGTCTCATTTCACCAACGTACTGTCAGTCTTCCCTCTGGTGATTTTAGGTTGCTGAGACAGGTGAGTTTATGCATGGGCCCTTTAAGACCCGAGTCTTTTCAGCTTTCATCTGATAGCTTTTCTGGGGGTATCCTCACTGAAGTTAATAGCCAGCCAAGCCAGACAGTAAGATCCTTGTCTCAGTTGTGCTGAGTCTGAAGGATGCTTATAGCAGTATTGGCCCCCACTCTGGACCTCAGTCCTCCAGCTGCGTACCTTAGGGTGGCTCCTGCCTGGCCAGCTGAGAAGCTCTGCTGCTCCCAAAGGTGGCTTTTTTTTCCTCTTCAGCAGGGATTTCTGCCTCTTCTGCCTTAGTCAGCACTGTCCCTTGTTGTGGGGGTTCTTTTTTATCCAGTTTTCAGTTTCCTATCCAGGATAATTTTTCCAAAAATAGTTGTAACCTGGTTGTGTTCATGGGAGGAGACGAGTTCAGAGTCTCCTTATGCCACCATCTTGACGCGATCCCCCTCCAGTTTCTAGAGGTTACTCACTGTGATGGTTAATTTTATGTGTCAATTTGACTGGGCCACAGGGTGCTCAGATTTACTGTTCTTTTCAGTGACATAATTGAGAGAGAAAAAGATTGGGCCCAGGAGGCAGTGTACACACCTGTGGGTAGAGCTCTTGGGTTTCATGGCTAACGTTCCTCCTAAATATCCATTTGTCTTTTAAGCATTGTGTTTTATGGTATTTCACTTTATTCAGAAGTTTTTAATTTTCGTAAGATCAAGTCTATCAGTCTTTTTCCTTATGGCCTCCAAATTTCCTGTCTTGCTTAGAAAACCATCTTCATATCAAGATTATAACAACATTCTGCTAGTTTTTCTGTGAAAGCAGCCATAGCTAACATATAATAAATGAGTATAGCTGTGTTCCAACAAAACTTTTTTATGGACACTAAAATTTGAATTTCATATGTCATAAAATATTGTTCTTATTTTCACTTTTTTCCTCATTTAAAAATATAAAACCATTTTTAGCTGGCAGGCTCTATGAAAACAGGCAATGGGCTGGACGTGGGCCGTCGCCTGCCAACCCCTGAACTAGAGAACCAAGTTGTCAGTCTCCCACTCCTAAAAATAGCCAAAATCAGAAAATAAAATTAATCTGTGGACATAATACATTATTGATGCCTAAACTCAAAACATCAAACTGTAAAGACTCAACAGAACTCAAAACTACCAAACTATGATTTGAGGATATAGGACAATGTTTTTGCCTAGACTCAAACTATCATCTTTTTTCTTAGAGCTCTTACTTCAAGCTTCATTCCTAAAGAGAATTTCTGCAGCTATCATAAAACATTGAATACAATAAAAATAACCTTCCTCAATAGCAGGCCACGGGGGAAGTGTTTATTGTTGGTGTTCCATTCTGTTTCTAACTGCAATATCAGAGTTTTATCTTCTGTGAGTTATCAAGTGCAAAAAAAAGGCAGAGAGTAACCCAGGAAACTGGTACTGAGTCTGCTGCAAAAGACTTTTATCAGCAAAATTATTAAAGAGATAAGTTTCACCATCAAATTTAGACATTTTTTCTTCACTAAAATTTTTTTCCTGAATTCTGTAATGCTAGCATATGCAGAACATTTGTAAAAGAACAATTCAAAGAAAAAATAAAATCACCATAATCTCACCTCCAAGACAGAATACACATTTAATCATATGACATAGTGTGATTATTTTCATATGTGTAATTTGATTACTATTATTATTTAATACACTTTACTTATTTCCCCATTCCCAGTGCTTCTCTCTCTCTTGTTCTCTCTCTCTCTCTCTCACACACACACACACAGACACAGCAGGTTAGTAAGGTAGGTTTTATCTCTCAAGACCTTTGAAAAGTAACACACGGATTACTGGTGGGGTGGCAGATTCTGTCAACAAGTACAGTACCTCTCCATTACAACTAACAAGAAACATTGGGTAAAAGTAAAACATTAAAGAAACACACACACACACCCCCACACACACTCAAGCTAGAATGAAATAAAGGGAAACCGTCAAGTTCCAGAAATGAAGAGGAACTGCAAAACCAAAGTGGTGAGCAGGAGCTGTTGCTGCCTACCCTTGGGGCTTTCAGGCTGGAACATTACTCTAGGGGCTGTGGAATGAATTTTAATGCCCACACAAAGAGAGTAAAAATAACTTTCACCTGTAAGAATTGGGAAGTTGGAACTGAACCATTTGTATAAAGCTTAGAACCTGAGGAGCTGCCTAGTCTGTTTAAAAGGGATTAGAAAACCTCTACCCAATATTCCAAGAAAGAAGCAAGGATGCTTTCTATTCACCTGGGGCTGGGGCTTGAAGGAGGAATAAAGAACACCCACTAAAAAAATCACTACCTCAAACATATTCTATGCACAGCTGAGGAATCTGAATTTATACAGTCAGGCACCACGTAATGATGTCTTGGTCAAAATGGACCACCTATAGACAGTGGTCCCATAAGATTAGTACTGTGCAGCCTAGGTGCGTAGTAGGCTGTACCATCCAGGTTTGCATAAGTACACGCCATGATGTTTGCATGATGAAATTGCCTAATGACGCATTTCTCAGAAAGTAACCCTGTTTTTAAGCAACACATGACTACAGTTGGCCTCGTGTGAGAATCCCAAGTTGAGAAATTAACATAAATACTGGTGTCTCAAATATCTTGAAACTCCTAGAGCCACAGCAAGGCAATTGGGGAACTAGTCTGTAGTACGTGACCCAAAGAATTCCTTTAGAAAAACAAGCCCTTCTGAAGATGAGAGCTTACTAAAAAATTACACACCCTGAAGGAGTCAGTAAACATTAAAAGTGAAAGAGTTAGCATCCCAAGGACTGGAGATAATAAAATAATATAACCAGAACATTTGAAGGGCTGGCCCCATGGCTGAGTGGTTAAGATCGTGCACTCTGCTTTGACTGCCTGGGGTTCACCAGTTTGGATCCTGGGCACAGACCTACACACAGCTCATCAAGCCATGCCAAGGTAGCATCCCACATAGAGGAACTAGAAGAACCTACAGCTAGGACATACAACTATGTACTGGGGGGCTTTGGGGAGAAAAAAAAGAGGAAGATCGGCAACAGATGTTAGCTCAGGGCCAATCTTCCTCAAAAAAAAAAAAAAGAAAGAACATTTGAAATTATAAAGGAAATCAAAGAAGGAATAGAAAACATAATTTGAAAAAAGAGAACTCAATGAAAATGAATACACTGACTTAAAAGAAGAATCAAATAAAATTCCAAGAAATGAAATTTATAGTCATTGAAAGAAAAAACTCAGTGCATGGGTTAAATAGAAGAGTAGGCAACCTAGAATTAGTTAAATGGAAAATAGATTTGATGAAGATAGTCAAAATTCAGAATATAGAGAGAAAAAGATGCGAAATATGAAGGAGAGGTTAAGATATATGAAGGACAGAAATAAAAAGATTCTCCATTCAGTAATGAGAGGCCCAGAAGGAGAAACTAGAGAGAATGAGAAAAATAAAATATTCAGATAATGGCTGTGAATTCTCCAAAGGTGAAAGAAACCCAAATCTTCAGATTGCTCCAAGCAGGATAAGGATATACAATCCACATCTAGATACGTTGTAGTAAAACTGTGAGGATGTGGAGAATTGGAATGCTGGGGCATTGCTGGTGGGACTGTAAAATGGTGCTGCTGCTGAAGAAAAGAGGTTGGTAATTCCTCAAAAAGCTAAACACAGAATTACTATATAACCCAGTAATCCTACTTAGGTTATACCCCAAATCATTGAAAACAGATATTCAAACAAATACTTGTACACAATTGTTCATAGGGGTACTCTTCACAATAGCCAAAAGATGGAAACAACCAAAATGTCCATCAGTGAATAAACAAACTGTGGTATATCCAGAGAATGGAGTATTATTCAGTCATAAACAATGAAGTACTGATACATGCTACAACACAGACGGACTGTGAAAACATTATGTTAAGTGAAAGAAAGTAGGCATAAAACGTTACAGATTGCATGATTCCATCTATTTAAATATCCAGAATAGGTAAATCTCTAGAGACAAAAAACATATAAGTGGTTGCCAGGGGTTGGGAGGAGGGAAGAATGGAGAGTGGCTTCTCCATGTGTGTGGGGCCTTCTTTGGAGGGTGATGAAAATGTTTTGGTATGTTAGAGGTAATGTTTACACAGCATTATGAATGTACTGAATGCCACTGAATTGTATACTTTAAGATGATTAATTTTACTTTATATGAATTTCACCTCAATACAAAAAGAAAATAGATAAATTAGACTTCATCAAAATTAAAAACTTTTGTTATTCAAAGAATACCATCAAGAAAGCAAAAAGATAAGCCACAGAAAAGCAGAAAATATTTGCAAATCATACATCTGACAAGGCATTTGTATCCAGACTATATAAAGAACTCTTACAAATCAACAATAAAAAGACAACCTAATTATAAAATGGGCAAAAGACTTAAATAGACGTTTTCCCAAAGAAGATATATGAATAGCCAATAAACACAAGAAAAGATAGTCAACATAATTAATCATTAGGGAAATTCAGATCAAAACTATTATGAGATACCACATCACACCCACTAGGATGACTACAATCAAAAAGACAGACAATAACAAGTGTTGCTGAGGATGTGGAGAAATTAGAACCCACGTACATTGCTGGTGGAAGTGCAAAATTGTGCCACTACTTTGGAAAACAGTCTGGCAGTTCCTCAAAATGTTAAATAGAGTTACCATACAACCCTGGAATTCTTTTCCTATGGAGAAATGAAAACATATTGTCCACACAAAAACCTTTATACAAATATTTGTAGCAGAATTATTCATAATAGCCAAAAAATGGAAGCAACCCAATGTCCCTCATATTCTCTGGCAATGAAAAGGAATGAAGTACGGATATATACTACAACATAGATGAACCTTGAAAACATCATGCTAAGTGGAAGAAGCCAGACACAAAAGGCCACATATTGTATGGTTTCATTTATGTGAAATGTCCAGAAAGGCAAGTTTATAGAGACAGAAAGTTGATTAGTGGTTGTCTAGGGCTAGGGGAGCGGGAGACGGAGAGTGACTGCTTATGCGTATGGGCTTTCTTTTGGGGATGATAAAAATGTCCTAAAATTAGATTGTAGTGATGGTCACACAACACTGTGAATATGCAAAAACCTATTGAATTATACACATTAAATGGGTAAATGTATAATATGTGAATTATATCTCAATAAAGGTGCCATAGAAAAAAAAAGTAATGAAAAAAGAGATCCGAATCATAATGTCAGCTGCAGAATTTATGTATGCTGAGTAACAAGTCACCCCCAAATAGCAAACATTTATTATATCACATAGTTTCTGAGGGTCAGGAATCCTAGAGTGGCTCTTCTGGATAGTTCTGGCTCTGAGTTTCTCATAAGGTTGTAGTCATGCTGCCAGCTGATGCTGCAGTCTCTGAAGATTTGACTGAATCCAGAGGATCTCCTTCCAAACTTATGTGGCTGCTGGCAAGAGGCTTTAGTTCTTTGCCACATGGACCTTGCCATGGGCCTGTTTGCAACATGCCTTCTCCCAGAGTAACTGATGAGAGAGAAAGAGTGTGTGCAAGCCCAAGACAGATGTTGTAGTCTTTTATAACCTCATCTTGGACCCAACATACCCCCACCTCTGCCATATTCCCTTGGTCACACAGACCAACCCTGAGACAATACACAAGGGTATGAATCCCAGGAGACAGGGATCACTGGGGACCCTCCTGAACCACCATCTTATACACATGTTGTACCACAGCAACAAATACCCGAACAGACTGTGACAAAGACTGCTTGTTGTCCCCTAATCTCCTCCCCCTTGTCTACAGTAATAAGCCCCTCCTCCCAACTTTAACCTGGGCTCATGACTGCCTCTATTGAATAAAAAGTTCATTTCCTAGCCCACCTTTGCAACTAGGTGTTGCCATTTGGTTAAGATCTGGCTGAAGGGAAGTAAGGAAGTGATGTGTGTAACATTCTGGAGTGTGTTTATTAAAGAAAGGGGCTGTGACCCTTCTACCTCCTTCTTCCGTCCTGCTGCTTGTAATATGGATGTGTTGGTTGAAGCGCCATTTTGGACCATGAGAGCCAGGGCTCTATTCTAGGGCTGGGAGAGCAGAAAGCTAGAAGCAGCCTGGGTTCCAGAAAAGTCTAGATTTACCATACTAGCCTTATGACCCTTAATTATGGATTTTTATGAGATGTATATTTTTTTAAGCATCTGAATAATACAGTATGTAGGAGATGTAACAAGTATATGGAGAAAATTATAACACTCTATTGAAGGACATAAAGGAAGACCTAAGTAAATGGAAAGCTATATTATGCCCATGTTTGGGAAGACAGAATATTTTAAGAAAGCCAGTTTTCTCCAAATTAATCTTTAAACTCAATGTATTTTCCAAACAAAATCCTGATAATATCTCTTGTAGAATTTACTAAGTTGACTCTAAAACTCATATACAAGAGTACAGGTCCAAGAATAATCAAGACAATTTTTAGGAATAATAAGGAAGGAGGGCTTTAAAGCATAGACTTAATATCTAAAAATTAAAACAGAAAGATGGGGCACAAATAGGCTTCAACTGTATTTGTAAAATTTAATTAAACAGAAAAAATATTTATAGCAAGTTTGGCAATAACATTTATTATGTTTGTATAGTGGGTACATGGGTGCTTGTTTCTCTGGCTTTTCTTCAATTTTGAAATATTTCATAATACAAAGAATTAAAAATAAAATACTTGGTAGGAGAAGGTTAAAGAAAAGAAAGAAAAAAATGCCATGTGCTACCTCTGAGGATTAATTGTTAGCTTGTTTCCTCAGTCTATGCTATGTCTTGCATCGCCTAAAAAGAGGCAAAGGAATTGGTGAAAGAACATGGGTGTTGGATACAAACAGGAAACCTGGATTTATATCCAAATTCCCCCACTTACTATCTGATTTAGGCAAGTCATACAGCCTCTTAGCCTGATTTTCCTTGTCTGGATCATGGGATAAGGTACTCACTGTAGATGACCGTCCTGAGGTCATCTCAGGTCAAGGTCGTCCTCATCCATGGCGACCGCCTTTGATACAACTGACAAAGCTTCTCTCTACACATTTGCAAGATTATAAAATAACTCAAAAGATATGTAGGGGAAACCAAGAAATTCAAAGCTTTTCAGATCTATAATACAAACGCCTGAAATATTGCATAGAGTGTTTTCTTTACCCTTTGGTCAATAATGCTTTCTTTACATTTATGGAATCTTGCAAATTTTCCTTCAAGTTATTCTGAAAAACGTTTGTGGTACTATTATAATTCTGATTCCTTCAGTGGATGATCAGATAGTGTTCTCCCTTTTCTGCACACGGTGTGTGGTCTGACAGTGGATAGAGAAATAAGAAAACTTGAGTTTTAGTTTGGTTTTGCCATAGACCTTATCTTCAAGATCCTGCACTTAAGAAACATTAGAATTGTTAGTAAATAAATGCTTGTAAGATTCTTTGAGATTAGGAGAAAAATTCCAGACTGGTCTGAAGGTTATTATTGGTTTACGACATCATCATCATCATCATTATATTATCACCACCTAATACAGATGTGAATATCTGGTGAAGAACAATTACTTTCGAAGGAAATGGTAAATGTGCTTTTAGATAACTTTTATTTGATGAATGTTCCCAAATGCTTAATTTCTAAATATTTCTTCTGGTTTTCTTTTTTGTCCTTTCTCTTGCTAGGAAAGGCACCAATGCCCAGACCTGGCTACAAGCCTCAGGAACCGAATGGCTGCAGCTCCCATTTCCTGGGTCTCAAGGTACCAGGAAGTGTATGTACTACCACCAATATTTTCTCAGTAGATTGGTTTTTAACTAAGACTAGTCCAAGAGTTATCACTAATGGAAGTGATCACTTATGGAATATGTTGAGCAATCTAATTAAATTTTTAAAAATTGGATATGGACAAAGGGAGATAATTTTCAAAGAAAGTGCCTGATTTTCTTTTCTCAGAGGCAGCTGTCCCTCAGATAAGGCCTTGTGTAGCGATCTCTGAAGCCACCATGGCGAATGTCAGCTGAGCCTTAGGGGATCAAACATAACTTAGTTTGAAATAGAGCTGAGAAGTTTGACTGACTTACATTAGTGAGACTTTCCAGGGATGGGCTGGAGCCAGCTGGTGCTGACAAGTGAGAGCTGATTGTTGCGTTGTCAGGACCCTTGCCACTGGTTGAATTCATGTCTGTAGTGTCAGGTCAGCAATGTTTGCAGCATTAACATCACAGCAATCTGCAAACACATCCACCCACCCCAACCCTCCACACCCAACTGCTGACCATTTCTCAAACTGGCGGCCTCCTCTAAAAAAAATAATACATTGATTTCTTGTAAGACCTTTTAAGGCCCTTTTACCTGTCTCACTTTAGAAAAGAGGTTTTATGTAAAACGCAGGTAGATGGATTTCATATCTAAACTATGATTTTGAATTGTGAATTAATCAGGCTAAACTTCATTTTTATGACAAATCAAAAGCTTTTACTTTGTAATGATTTTCCAAGCAGCATGTTTATTCTTCTAACTAAAATCCTGCTCACCCATGTGGCATTTTTGTGCAAATTGGAAAAAGATCCCCTTTCCTCAAGACAGTTTTCTTCCACTGTCAGAAATTTATCTTAATACACTGATTTTGTTAGAAAAGGAAATTTGACTGCCATTGGCTAAACAGTTTTCTTAATAAATATATAAATCCATGATTCTTGTGGAAGGTGCCCTCTTAGATATGACTCTCTTGTGCACTGCACGACCTGCACAGCTGTCCTCCTAGCCTTGTCCATAATTGTCAATACTGTCTATATGGACATGGAAGGAAGACAATCCTTTCAAATGTACAAATTTATTAGAAAACCCGCATATTTTTGGCTAATATATTTTACTTGATATCAATTTAGTACCTATGGAAGTGGTATGCACTCTATTTTGGGAGTGATGTCATTTTGTTTACTGGTACATATATCATCCAGAACTAGTTCAAGAATTTCCAATTTAGTTGAACTGAATGATAGCCACTATATTTACTGATTCTCAGTTACCTCTGTTGTGACATATTTTTGGTTTTAGGGTGAAGTACAAGCAAAGTAGTTTACTTCAGATATCAGATGATGGGAATATACCCAGAATTGCACAGTCCAGGCAGTTGCCTGGTCTAATCAGTTAGATTATCTCTTAATGTAATAATATTTTTTTCTGCTTAAAAGGAGATTTTAAACTGCCAAAGTCCATATTTTGCTTTAGGTGGGCTTGGAGTAAAAGTTCAATAAGAGAACTCCGAAGGAGACCCAAGAGGAAAGGATCTATGACAGCTGATTAATCCATCCCCACCCATACCCTGAAACCAGGTGTTCACAGCTTCCATCCAAGTCCAAGGGTATATCATCAGAAGAGGTGCAAAAGATTCCGAGATGCTCTACCCACATCTAGACTCCCCCTGTTCCAATCTATTTTATATGCCACAGAATGATCACTCCTGTTTAATCACTCCTTGTATCATGTCCCTTCGTTGCTCAAGAGTCTTTACCAAATCTATCTAGTTACTTTGGAAATCAAGGCCATTCATCAACTTGCCTTTCTCTCTAATTAAAAAAAAAAAGAAAAAAAAATATATACACACATTGCCCTGCTAAGACCTTTGCAGGACTAAACAACCCAATTGACTTGCCCACATATGATTTGCTCATTATTTCCCTGCCTTACCTACTATATCCTAAGTCTACTCTGATCTCTAGGAACTCTCACAAAAAAATTTCTGTTTGATAACTCTATGTGTGGCATTCTATGAACTTAGTTTATGCCACAACATTTACTATTGTTTATAGATCGCTTAGTAAATGTGTGTGTGTGATATTGTCATTTGACCATAGGCCCCTTGTTGTCAGGAATGATGTGTTCTCTATCCCACTCTGCTTCCCAATACATACAGGCACATACACACATCCTTAAAACAGTGCTGTATGGGATGGGTCCCTGATAAATACTGATGACTTTTTGATGAACTGGGGCTTAATTTTTCATACTTCTGAGCCTTGGAATCCTTTGCTCAAACAAAATCTCATGTAATTCAGGTTTTAGTTGAATTTGGAAGTCTCGAAGCTTTGCCCTTTTGATTAACGTCTCAACTTTATTTTTACCACTGTAGTGGCCCGTGAATTTGAAAATTACTAAAATCTAAAATACAAAGAGGAAAAATAGGTCATTGAGTTATTAAACTAATAACTAAGCTGTGATTGAAATTTAGCTTCCTGTGACTGTCAACCTAATGTATCCTCTAGAGTCACTGGTGTTTCTGAATTGATCTGAATACGTAACAGGAATTTGAGAACTGGCTAGTTAATAACAAGGTGGGAAAGGTTGCCTAAGGTCCTTGGTCTAAACGTGGCATTTTCTTCCTTCTCTTGTCTTTCTTCACTTTTCCCCAGATGGACTTGGGCATTCCAGCTATGACCAAGTGCTGCAACCAGCTGGATATCTGTTATGACACTTGTGGTGCCAATAAGTATCGCTGTGATGCAAAATTCCGATGGTGTCTCCACTCTATCTGCTCCGACCTTAAGCGGAGTCTAGGCTTTGTCTCCAATGTGGAAGGTAGGTATCTTAAGGGCATCTACTTGTGAGCAGGGAGTTTTGTGTCCGTTTTTACACATTAATGTAGCCAGATTGCCTTTATAAAGAGACCATCAGAGCTCACTGAACTTTCTTTATAGAACACTGTGCCCAATACAGGAAAGGGCGAGGGAAGATTCTGGGCACTCCACTAAAGTTCTTGCTGTCCTGCCCAGGAGCTGCTGGCACCACTCCTAATGGACAGGCCACACCAAAGCCTTCCACAGATACAAAAATCCATCCTTTAAGACTGGAGACAGAGTCGCCCAACTGGCTTTAGTTATCCATTCCACTGTTAAATAATTTTCCATACTGGGAGTTATTCTGTATAAGACCACTTGGTTTCGTTTAAGCCCTTTTTTTTATTATTTTGTTCTCAGTCAGGGAAAGAATTTTTAAAACCCTATCTTTTTTGTGTAGAAACCTATGTGTACTTGAGGATAATTATTTTTAAACAACGGTTTAGCTACCCAATTTCTGACACTGATTCTGTAGTTTCTTTTTCCTAATTTACCTTAGGAAAAGTTTTAATCCTTTAGTTTCTGAAGCCAGAACATTATACCCAGGTATTAGCATTATATATTTTTAGATGGTGAAGTTTGAAATTCAGGCTTATAAAGAGTTGACCCCATGCCACTGAGAAAGTCAACAGTAGAAAGAACCTTGGATCTTGTTCATAGATCAATGTCTAGAATGTAGTCCTAAAGTGAATGTGTGAGGGCTTAAAAATATGAATACTAAATTAGGCCCTGTAAAAGGGAGTATCACTTTATTTGTGCCTACAAAACGTGAAAAATTGCCTCCTGCTAATCTAGGGTCAGGTCAAATTTCCTTCTTCAAGCAATGTCCTATTCATTCTTTCTCCTAAACATCTATTTGATATACCACTTGCCTGGTTAACTGTCAATTAACCCAATCTCAGGTTCACATCCAATCTATTCATGCCATAGGAACCAGATATACTTTTATACTATACAAATCTGGTCATCTCCACCCTCTGTGTAAGTCCTTCAATAGTTTCTTCTTCCTTAGAATTAAATCCAAACTCCTTGGTATGACGTACATAGCCCTTTCTGATTCAGCCCTAGCTTACCTCTCCAGCATCATCTTGCTTATTTTGGATTTCTCTCCTGACTTCTGCTATTTCAAACTACTTGGTTGATAGCCTGTATCTTTCTGCCTCTTCAGTTCCCTCTGCTTGGAACACTCTGATCATTCATTTTCTTGTTGTTGTTGAAACAGCTTTATTGATATATAATTCATGTGCTATACAATTCAAACACTTAAATGCTTTTTTAATATGTTCACAGAGTTATGCACTCAGTTCCATAAGCAATTTGAGAATACTTTCACTACTCCAGAAGGAAACCCCATGGCCGTTAGCAGTCTCCCCCCGTCCTTCCCCTTCCCAGCTCTAGGCACCCACTAATCTCTCTATCTCTATAGATTTGCCTATTCTGGACATTTCATATAAATGGAATCATAAAATATGTGGTCTTCTGTAACTGGCTTTTTTCAATTAGCAAAGTTTATCCATGTTGTAGCATGTATCAGTATTTCATTCCTTTTTATTGCTAAATAATATTACATTGTATGTATATAACATTTTATTTATCCATTCCTCAATTGATGGACATTTGGGTTGTTTCCATTTTTTGGCTCTTATGAATAATTCTGGTGTGAACATTTATGTACAAGTTTTCCTGGAGGCATATGTTTTCATTTCTTTTGAGTATGTTACCTCAGAAGGGAATTTCTGGGTTATATGGTAATTTTATGACAAGCTGTTTTCCAGAGCAGCCACACCATTTCACATTCCCACCAGCAATGTAATAAGGTTCCAGTTTCTTCACATCCTTACCAATACTTGTTATTACCTGTCTTTTTTGTTATAGACCCTAGTGGGTATGGAGTGATATCCATACTGTGGATATGATTTGCATTTTTTGATTTGCATTTCCCTGATTGCTAATGATATTGAGCATCTTTTTATGTGCTTATTGGCCATTAAATATCTCCTTTGGAGAAATTTCTATTCAGATCCTTTGCCCCTTTTTTAATTGGGTTGTCTTTTTATCATTGAGTTATAAGAGTTCTTTGTATATTCTGGACGCAAGTCCTTTATCAGACATATGATTTGAAAATATTTTCTCTCATTTTGTGGGTTGTTTTTTCACTTTCTTGATGATATCATTTGCAGCACAGAAGTTTTACATTTTGATTAAGTCAAATTTATTTATTTTTTTCTTTTCTTGCTTGTACTTTTGGTGTCGTATGTAAGAAGATTTTGCCCAAACCAAGGTCACAAAGATTTACTCCTTTGTTTTCTTCTAAGAGTTTTTTTTTTTTTATTTTTTAGCTCATATGACCCATTTTTAGTTAATTTTCGTGAATGGTGTAAGAAAGGGCTCCGACTTCATCCTTTTGTATGTGGATATCCAGTTGTTCCTGCACGATTTGTTGAAAAAGACTATTCTTTTTCATTAAATTGTCTTTGTACCCTTGTCAGAAATCAATTGACCATAAATGCAGTGTTTATTTCTAGACTGTCAATCCTATTCCATTGATCTATGCCACGATCACACTGTTTTTATTCCTGTGGTTTTGTAGTAAATTTTGAAATGAGGAAGTGTCCTTCAACTTTGTTCTTCTTTTTCAAGTTTGTTTTGGATATTGTCAATCCATTATATTTCCATATGAATTTCAGGTTCAGCTCATAAGTTTCTTTAAGAAATGGCAGTTGATGGGGCCAGCCCAGTGGCACAGAGGCTAAGTGTGCATGTTCCACTTCGGGGGCCCGGGGTTCGCCGGTTCAGATCCCGGGTGCAGACATGGCACCATTTGGCAAGCCATGCTGTGGTAGGTGTCCCACATATAAAGTAGAGGAAGATGGGCACAGATGTTAGCTCAGGCCCAGTCTTCCTCAGCAAAAGGAGGAGGATTGGCAGCAGATGTTAGCTCAGGGCTAATCTTCCTCAAAAAAAAAAAAAAAAAGAAATGGCAGTTGGAATTTTGATGGGGCTTTTGTTGAATCTGTACATCAATTTGAGCAGTATTGCCATCTTAACGAAATAATATTTTCTGATCAATGAACATTAATATTTTTCCATTTATTTGGGTCTTCTTTAATTTTTTTCAACGTTCTATAGTTTTCAGATCACAAGTCTTTTGTATAATTTATTTCTAAATATTTTATTCTTTTTGATGCTATTGTAAATGGAATTGTTTTCTTAATTTTATTTTCAGATCATTCATTGATAATGTATAAAAATACAATTAATTTTTGTATATTGATCTTTTTTCTTGCAACATTGCTGTGGTCATTTATTACTTCTAATAGAGTTTTGGTGGAATCCTTAGGCTTTTCTAGACACAAGCTACTGTAACCTGCATATTGTCTTCCTTTCTAGTTTGGATGCCTTTTATTTATTTCTCTTGCCAATTGCCTTGGCTAGAACTTCCAGTACAATATTGAATAAAAGTGGTGAAAGCAATGTTGAGATTAAACAACATGCTAAGAAATCAAAAGAGAAATAAAAAAATACCTTGAAATAAGTGAAAATGGAAATACAACATACCAAAACTTATGGGATGCAGCAAAAGCAGTTCTAAGAGGGACGTTCATAGTGATAAATACCTACATCAAGAAACAAGAAAAATCTCAAATAAACAACATAACTTTACACCTCAAGGAACTAGAAAAAGAAAAGTAAACAAAGCCCAAAGTTAGTAGAAGGAAGGAAATAACAAAGACCAGAGCAGAAATAAATGGAAGAGAGACTAAAAAGACATTTGGAAAGATCAATGAAATTAAGAGCTGGTACTTTGAAAAGATAAACAAAATAGACAAATCTTTAGCTAGACTTACCAAGAAAAAAAGACAGTAGACTCAGAAATAAAATCAGAAATGAGAAAGGAGGGGCCAATCCCATGGCTGAGTGGCTAAATTTGCATGCTCCACTTCAGTGGCCCAGGGTTTTGCCAGTTCAGATCCTGGGTGTGGACATGGCACTGCTTATCAAGCCATGCTGATGCAGCATCCCACATAGCACAACCAGAAGGACCTACAAGTAGAATATACAACTATGTCCTGGGGGGCTTTGGAGGAAAGAAGAAGAAGAAGAAGAAGAAAAAGAAATGAAAAAGAAAATGTTACAACTGTACCACAGAAATACAAAGTATCAAAAGAGACTAATATGAACACTTATATGCCAACAAATTGGACAATGCAGAAGAAATGGGTAAATTCCTAGAAACATACAACATACCAAGACTGAATCATGAAGAAAACGAAACTCTGAACAGACCAATTGCTAGTAAGGAGATTGAATCAGCCATCAAAAATCTCCCAAGAAACAAAAGTCCAGATCCAGATGGCTCCCTTTTTAAAGTGGTTTCAATATTTAAAGAATAATTAATCTTCCATTTAAATGGTTTCAACATTGAAAGAAGAATTAACACCAGTCCTTCTCAAACTCTTCCAAAAAAAGAAGAGGAGGGAACACTTCCAAAATCATTTTACGAGGTCAGCATTACCCTGATACCAAAAACAGACAAGGATACCACAAGAAAAGAAAATTACAGGCCAATATCCCTGATGAACATAGATGCAAAAATCCTCGAAATATTATCAAACTAAATTCAACAATACGTTAAAAGGATCATATACCATGATCAAGTGGGATTTATTCCAGGGATGCAGGGGTGGTTCAACATCTGCAAATCATCCCCAATGTAACACATACATTAACAAAATAAAGGATGAAAATTATGTGATCATCTCAATAGATGTACAAAAATCATTTGACCAAATTTAGCATCCATTTATAATAAAAACTCTCAACAAAGTAGGTATAAAGTGAATGTACCTCAACATAATAACATCATATTCAGTGGTGAAAAGCTGAAAGCTTTTCCTCTAAGATCAGGAACAAGACAAGGATGCCCACTCTCATCACTTTTATTTAACATAATATTGGAAGTCCTAGCCAGAGCAATTAGGAAAGAAAATAAAATAAAAGGCATCCAAATCAGAAAGGAAGAAGCAAAACTGGCGCTATTTGCAGATGACATGATATTATATATAGAAACCCTAAAGACTCCACCAAAAAACTGTTAGAACTAGTAAATGAATTCAGTAAAGTTGCAGAATACAAAATCAATACACAAAAATCTGTTGCATTTCTATACACTAATAATGAACTATCAGAAAGAGAAATTAAGAAAACAATCCCATTTACAACTGCATCATAAAGAATAAAATACCTAGGAATAAATTTAAACAAAAGGTGAAAGACCTGTACATTGAAAGCTATAGGACATTGATGAAAGAAAGTGAAGAAGACACAAACAAATGGAAAGATATTCTGTGCCCGTGGATTGGAAAAATTAATATTGTTAAAATGTCCATACTACCCAAAGCAATCTACAGATCCAATGCAATCCCTATCAAAATTCCAATGGAAGGTGTTCTGAGATGCTTTCCTTAATAATTCTTACCCTAAAAGGATAGAGACTCTTTCTGTGGGCTCCCATACCACCTCAGGGTTACTTCCATCATGGTGTAGTATAACTATCTGTTTACCTGTCCATCCTGTCCACCTCTTTGTCCAAACTGTGAGATCCTTGAGTTGGGATCTCTTTGGTCTGTATCTCTGATGCCTAACAGAGTGGCTGACCAACATATCCAATACACACACACATATTTTTTCAATGAATGAATGGTTACTCAGCCCACACTTGTACAGGGAAAGCTATAGGAAACACAGTAGTGTTATCTGGGAGTACTCTGCAAAAATGTTAGATTTTTCATGGAGTGGAGCACAGTAATACAGGAGATTCTGATTGCTAACCATGGTTTTGACCTGGAGGCCCGTAAAAGGAAAGTACTTCAAAGTGTATTCTGCTTTACTAGATTGGATGGAAGTTTCTCGGAAATAGCTTTTCTCAAATGCATGTTTTCCCTTTTAATTCTGTATTTGGATTACTACCTCTAATTTCTCTGGGTATCACGTCATCCCTGGAAATATGTTGCTTCTTCAAAATTATTCAAACTACTTGGGGTACTCCTATATATTAACCTTTATATTTCTCTTCATCTTTTTCAAGTAGCCTGTGATTCTCTGGCTGATACTGTCTTCAATACCGTATGGACGTTGGGCTGCCGGCCCTTTATGAATAGTCAACGAGCAGCCTGCATCTGTGCAGAAGAAGAGAAAGAAGAGTTATGAGGAAGAGGTAATTCCTTCCTGGTTTTGAGTGACACCACAGCTGTCAGTCTTGGAGATGGTAGTATGGCAGATGTGTCTCATACTTTCTTTCAAAAGTTTGAACACCACAAAGCAGGAGAAAGGAAACATTATTCTACAGCTGAAAAGCGAGTCCCATCCTTTGAGGAGAATTGGAAAAAAGCATGGAATGATTTGAAGACTACTCGTCATGTTAACACTGGTCGCCTCAACCAAGATATATTTGCCTGGAAATTCAGTTCTTAGTTTAAAGACTAACATACTGGGATTCCTGGCCTTTGATAATTATATTCATGGGTGAATATAATTCCCTACTATTTGAGAGGCAATGACTTGCCTCTGGTCCATGTTTCAGTTGCCAGTAAGCATCTCACATCTAATAAAGTGCACTTTTTAGAAAATTTGAAAAGGGATAAGTGAATTCCATTATCACCAATATGCTTCCATTTCATTTAGAAAAGAACAGAACCCAACCTGGTAAGTTCCACCAATGATAACAATTATTCCCACTGGTACTAAAGAGATAAAAACAGGTGAACAAGGTCGGAGGTTTACCTGATAAGGCCAGTGGAGGTGGAGGTTGAATGGAGCAGGTCTCTGAGGTCCCGTTTTCCTCCCTCCGTGAACTATTCATGTTGACATTCCCAAGTCCTCAGCTGTGTTAGAGTCATGTTAAGATCTGGGAAGCACTTGGTAAAAGCTGCCACTGACAATAGCTAGGTAACGTCCCTGAAATCTGACAGGTATGAGAGACAAAGGGCCATTCCCTAAACTGTGGTTCTTCACCCTGACTGTGGATTCGAATAACCTGAGGAGCACTACAAACACAAAGAATCTCTGGGTGCGGTGCCTGCATACTGATATTTTCTAAACGCTCCCCTAGTGATTCTGATGCACTGTGAGGGCTGAGGGCCAATAAGGTCAGGGATTGGCAAACGAAGGCCCATGGACCAAATTAGGCCCAACACCTGTTTTTATAAAGTTCTATTGGAACATAGCTATGCTCACTTTTGTTTATGGCTGTTCCTGTGCTTACAACAGCAGGGTTGAATAGTTTTGACAAAGATCGTATGGCCCAGAAAGCCTAAAATAGTTACCATGTGGCCCTTTACAGAAAAAGTTGGCCAACTCCTGATCTAGATAATTTTCTCCTTTCCCTTCCTTTTGCTAATTTCACTGGTTCCATTAAGAGTTGTTGATTGTAGCCATTTCTAAAAAGAAAAAGGAGAAAAACTGTTTTTTGATCTTGTGTAAAGCCATAAAATCAATTGGCTTACTAAGAAATTGGGTTTAACTGCAGATAAATTTATCTCTGTGGTTTATGATATTTATTTCAATAAAATTTATTAAGCACCTAGAAAATAGAGTATGGTATAATTTTTTACCTTTTTCTATTATCTTATCAGTCTGAGGGCATAGAACGCCAAATAACAGGGCAAATGGTGCCAAATTTTAATTTTGTCTACAGTTCAGTCATTGAACCACTTAAGTGCATGTTAATGAATTTATTAACATTTATTAATTGAAAATATTTCACTTAAAACAATATAAAAACATCAAAAGAAAATATCACAAAAGAGAAAAACCAAAGAGAATTTTTAGTACATACTTAGATTGATAAACTTCCAAATCCTCTATAAGTAATCTGTATTCGAATTAAAATTTCAGGGTATAATTATTATTTACATATTTAAGGAATCATTGGGTATTTAAGTCAATTTAAAGCAACTATTTAACTTTTTAAGTTCTCCATTTGGAATATTATACTCAACTTCTGATTTAGTGGTCCTACCGCACTTAAGTGTTTTATTGCGGGAAAGAAATGGGGGCAATAGACTGAGCAGCTTTCTGGGTGCGCAGCGTGGCTTCCAACTTTAGGAGGATGAAGCCCCACCTGGGTCAGGTTGGTCAGCAGTGAGGTGACCTTTCCTGACTCAGTGAGCTGGAATCAGAGCGACTTGGTTCTGGGAGTTTGTCTAAACCCACAGTATTAAAGAAGCACGGTGTTCTAGGGTGTTGACTGATGTTCTCAGAGGGTGTGGGAAGTTCCAAACAGGCGGGCAGCCCGAAGCCAGGACTCAGATGTTGGGCCATCCTAGTCCTCCCAGTCGATGCTGATTGGGCCACCTGTCAGCATCTGGCTCTGTGGACCAGCTGTGTCCTCTCCTTCCACTGCCTCACGGCGCATTCGCCGGTGGCAGCCCTGGGCACAGCGGGAACGCTCATCCAGCATTCCACAGACAAGGACCCGGCAGTGCAGAAACACTTCCTAGAAAGACCATAATGATAATTAACAAAAACAACGATCGCCAATGCCACTTGTGGGGCACTTTCTAGAAGCAAGACACTATGCTAAATGTTTCATATATATATTATCTCATTTCATCTAAACAATAGCCCTTTGAGGTAGATGTTATCATCTCCCTTTTATGGATGAGGAAACTGGGCCTTAGAAGGGTAAGGAACTTGCCCAAATTCACCCCTTTACTAAGGTGGCAAACGCACTGAGGCCCGTGGTGATTTAAAACCCCACAGCTATAACTTCCGCCTTCGTGCAGGGACGGGAGAGGCCTTAGTGAAGGCCACAGCTGCTAACGCTAGCATCCTCAGTCTTCACGTCAAGGTCTAGGAGTAACACTGGCTCCCACGCACTTCTGTGTAAAACAACAAGCTCTTTCTCCAATCTTCTTCCTGTAAGTAACTTCCCAAAGCGTGCTGCCTGGTGAGGAGGGAGGTTAGGATTAGACATCATGTTAGCAATCGTTCTGGAACAGCCATGTAGCTGGAAAGGACGTGAATATGCGTACTTAAATGCAGTACGTAAAAGATTTTTAGTTTCTTAAGCTTCCTTTTGTTTCTTTCAACAACTCTACTGAAACAAAAAACAAAAATACTTCCGCCTTAACATACTATATGTAGCCTCTTATAACCTCTATTCATGTATATACACTTTAAAAAAATGTATCATTCAATTTGCATATAAATTGTTATGGCAACAATTTTTCATATCTCTTTTTTCTATATTTATCATTTTAATAGCTGCATAATATTGCATTAATTGATATCCTATCTGGGGGCTTTTTTTCACCCCCCCCTTATAAAAATGCTCTATAAACACATCTGACAAATCTCATTTTTGTTTGTTTTTGAGAAGCTGTCGGAATTGGAATTTTTAGATAAAAGAATATGATGATTTTATGGTTATTATTACATATTTTCAGTCAACTTTCTAGAAAGTGTATCAATTTATACTGCCACTCTATATTTCTCCCTATAACCTTGCAAGTGTTGTAACTTTTATAAATTCAATATGTATAAAATAGTGTCTTTTAATTGTTTTAATTGGCATTTTAAGTACTATTTTCACTGAACATTTCACTATTTGGCTTTTCTGTGAATTTTCCTTTGCCATGTGACCACCACACAGGTTTCTTCAACCATGCCTGCCCACAAGGATTTAAAGTTGTGATCATACAGTATGTTCTTTGAACAAGCACAGTTATTTTATTGGAAGGGAGGCAGATAATTGTGACATTCATGAAGGTGTTAAACTTCTAGATGGTCAGTTTTACAGCATTTTTTCATAGAGATAATGCAGATCCTAACTCTGGGTTCATAGAATGTTACAGATTGGGACATCAAGAAAGAAGGGTAGGCGTGGGGGTGGTTTACAAGCTAAAGGTATTCTGCTCACCTTGTGGTCTTTGCCCACAAACTTGAAGACAGGGACCTGGAAGTGCTTTGCTAGGTGATCCCGTGATGTGTACTGCTTCACTGAGTCATCAGAAACACAGCTGAAGGTAAGAGAGGGTAGCATGTAACTCTTGATTGTTTCAACAGAAGTGAAAAAAGAATCTAGTCCAACATATTTGGTCCAAGGGGAGGCAAACTGGGTGGAGGAGGCTGGGCTGCACTCAAGCTTTTTGAGAATGAAGGAAAAATGAAATTTCCTCCTTGTGAAGACATCTCAGACCCAGCCCTGCTCATTAACGCTGTCTGTCCCATCTATCATTCACTTACTGGGCACAAGGACCTCCTGTTAATGTACTGAAGTATTAGCAACAGCAACGACATTTATTTCAAAGGTAGCTTTTGAAATAAAGATAGCTTTATAAGGCTGTATTTTCATTTGTAATATACCATAGGAATTCTGCATTCACGTACTTTATTATTGGTTTGAGATAGCTTTTCTTTAACTAGATTTTCTAAATACTTATTGGACACCTAATCGACACTAGCTCCTGAAGAGTCAAAGGTGAGCAAACCCCAGTTTGTGCATCAAAGAGCTGCATAAACAGCTAAGTTTCTTACAGAATAAATGGTTATATTAGGACAAAGTCATTCACCTCCATTCCTTTTTGCTCTCAGTCAGTACCACCACAGGCAATATTATTATTTTTTAACTGATGGAATGACCGTGAACCTTCATTCCTTCAGGATCGAAACTTCTGGTTGTTGTATTTGATTATGATAATATTTTATTAACCTTTATTACTGCATATGGAAGTACTATGAGGTATGTAAGAAATTCCATTATGTTCCAGCAGTGTACTCTCCAAAGTGTTTTAACTGGTTTAATTCCAAATTGTTTTAATTCCTCTTTTCCCTAATTTAATGCTAAGTTGTAGTTTGATAGGGTTTTGGGGTTTTAGTCTCAGATCTACTGCTTAAAGTGAACTTCCTAGGCTCACCCAGGGTTGGCTGGGGGAAAAGAGTCTTTATTGATTCTCCATTTTGAGGCCAAGGTTTAGTATTGATGAACCTTTTCTCCTTAAAGGCCAAGGATCACACTTGTAGTGGCTTTTCCAATCTGAATTCTAAAAGAACTTTTTTTTATGAATGTATTTTCCTTTTTATGGATAACTAAGAGTTCCTACCTACCAGGCCAGGAAAAAAGTGGGGCTCAGATATAAAAGCCTATGGAACTGATATGTGCTCCACATGCTTACAGATCACTTTCTAGTTCATTGATAATTGCTGTTTGAGTGCAGTTGAAAAATCCAATAAAATTGTTTAAAAATAAGGCATCTTGACTTATATTACTACTACTGCCTTATTCCCCTGGACTGAAGAGACTCGAAACATATAATGTGTTTTCTGTTATTTCTTGTATTTATATACTCATTTTCATTTTCCTGAGGTAAAATGAATTTATGCCATCTTCTGATTATGTTCTATAATAAATATTTATTGCATATCTAATCTGTGCAACACACCCTGCTGGCTGCTTCAGAGGATGTAAAGATGAATAATATGGTCCATGACTGCAAGGAGTTTATAGTCCAGTATCTACGACAATCAGAGCAACACGATATTAAAATGGCACTTTTCATCTAAGTGCCTCATCCTTTTCAATTTATATTTACGTAAAAAATGCTATTATTTTTCTTTAAAAGAGAAAATGAAGCAGAAAGAGTTGTTACAGGGTAACATATTACAGAAGAGAACCCAGGATAAATTCTGCCTCTTGATTTGGAGTTAGTGGTGATTAGACAATGCTAGTTTGTTAACTCCAAGTTCATGTGCTAAAAGAAAAGATGGTATAGGAAAATCCAAAATATCTGATTACCCAATATGTTTGTTTTTCTGGAGATTAACTTTAATTCTACTTTGCTCAGGCTTGTATTAAATTATTTTGCATTCTCAGGTCATATGCCAACAAAAACTAGAGGAAGGTGAATCAGAAGTATTAAATATCAGGGGAAAATAGCCTGATTTAAATGTAAGCTGAGGACAACAATCGAACAATTTATAAAAATAAGTAAACTGCATTATGTTTATCTTAGGGCTCTGGACTAGCCCCAAATTACTAATATGACAAATGCTCATTCAAGAATTCATTTGGCAAATATTTAATGCCCCTTCTGGTAGGCTAGGCATTGAGGAAGAAGGAGAAGGAAGGAAGGTTTCTAGTTCAGATCAGAAGGAATCAGGGAGGCTTCATGGAGGAAAGAAACCCTGCTGAATCTTGAAGGACCAGTAAGAATCAGACAGGAAGAAAAGAGGAAGAAGATTTCAGGCAGAGGAAACAGCAGGTGCAGAGTCAGGTGGGGTGCAAGGAGTGATAGAGTTTGGGAATTGCCCACAGTTCCCTTTGGCTGGAGCAGAAACTGGAGAAGGCAGAGGTCAGAGGGTGAGGCACAGTGAGCCAAGCTGAGAGCAGGATTTTATCTTGAGGGCT
The DNA here is from genome assembly GCF_021613505.1 of Equus quagga. Taxonomy (NCBI): domain Eukaryota; kingdom Metazoa; phylum Chordata; class Mammalia; order Perissodactyla; family Equidae; genus Equus; species Equus quagga. Next base: position 124,475,001 of record NC_060268.1, read on the forward strand.
CATCTCACACGTACCCTTGTGTGTTATCCGTTACTGCACTCGAGATGGAACTATTTGCCTGGGAACAGTGTAAATAGGCCTACACTGAGCGGTTTTGAGTTCCTGCCTCTGCTTTTTAAGCATTTTAATTTCTTCTACAGCATTTTTTTTTTTTTTTTTTTGCTGTTTTGTATGTGCTAAGGGCTGGAAAATTAAACAGCACAGCTTCTTAGAAAACTATACACTTTAAATATGTGTATTTATTATATGCAATATACTCCAACAAAGGTGTAAAAAGTCATTTAAAGGAACCAAAATTCACTCCCCCACAAAAAGTAGATCCATTCCCTAATCTACTTAGCACTAAGTATGTGACTGAAAAAAAGAATTTTAAAAAATGATGCTTCTACTCCTCATTTTAAAACTTTCTGGAGATCACTTTAAGTTGGCAAGAAAACAAAACGGCTCCAGACCTCTCGGAGACCTATTACTGGCCATCCAAAGCAGCTTAGAATGAGAAGTCTTCTGCATTCTGAAAATAAGCTAAGGAATCTGAGGCTAGAAGTCCTCCTGCTGGTAAACAGTTAAATTCACCAACCAAAGGAAATCAAGAGCTAGCCAAAGGTTTTCAGCTTGTGTATATATATTTTTTCCTCTTGACTGGCTGCCCAGGGGCTCTGGGAAGCTGAGATTTGAGAGTTGGGATTTCGGAGGCTGTGTGCAGAAGCTGTCCTACAGTCCTAGGTGAAAGATAACGAGGGCTGGAATCAAGACAGTAAGAGTGAGATAGAAGGAGGTTGGGATGTTGCTTCTTTTAAAAAAGCTTCCAGGTGGTCCTCATGTGCATCAGGGGTTGGAAACCACCGTGCAAGAGATCGATAGCTGCAGGTGAAGGCTGCCTGTGGCAAGAGATCCAGGGAGATAAAAGCAAAGTAGAAATTTCAGAGTCTATTAGGCCGATTAGGAAAGGGGATGCACCTGAGGCGCACCTGTGGCGCCCTCACTTGTCCATTTCTATTAAGCTGACTCCTGACTCCACCTGAGATATATCCCACCTGACACTGAGAGCAAGGAAGAAACTGATGAGAGACCACAATGAGTTTGCCAGTGTGAGTGTATTACATTTCCTGGGAAGGAAGCAATGGGTGTGACAACTGCTAGGCTTCCAATGACACTGTGAGACACACACAGTTCTCAATCCAAGGATCCTCGGGAAATATGAAATCTCCTTTGTATAAAACAAGCAAACAAAACTAAACTTCACTTGTTCTTTCTTCTTCTAAAACCTACCAAGTACTTCTTCGCTCTCCTTCATTACCAAGCTTAAGAGGGATCTACATATGCTGCTTCCACTTCATCCTTGTCTTGCACTTCTCAGCGCCACCTGGCACTCAACGCTGTCCCTTCTCTCTGAGCAGGTTTATCAATGCTATAGTTTCAACAATAAACAGGGGTGACTCTCTGTCCTTTATCTCTAGTCCTGACCTTGCTCCTGGGTTTAACTGATAAGCATTTGCAAATGTCCACTGAACTTCTCTTCCAATGTATCCTGCAGGCATTTACAATTCAATATTATTATTTGAAATTATCATATTCAATATTTTCACGTCAATCTGCTTTTCTACCTACATCCTTTCATCTTGGTTAATGGCATTTAGTCAGTAATCCAGCCAGAACCCTTGGAATCATGTTTGATTCCCCTCTCCCTCACCAGTTTTTACCTTCAAAACATCAATAAATGGTTTCTGAACTAGTTAAGAGCTCACAAGAGTGCCGTGTCATTTTAGGATATGACTGAGCATGTCTGTGCATTTAGAGGTCGGATGTGAACTGGGGATAATAAACAGTTTAAACAGCATAATTACCCATCCCGGATAAGGTAGTACTTCAGGATCTCATCGATCTTGGATGTGGGAGTAGCAAAGCAGCTCTCCACCAGGCTTTCTAAGCCATTCACGTGCACCAGGGGCTCAATGCCAAAGTAGAGGGAGTCACGAAGCTTGAGGGTGGGCAGAGCTTCCCGGTAAGGCTCTTCAAACTCATTGTCCTTGAAGATCTCCAGAGTGAACGGGAAGATTCCATGACTGCGGCTCATGATTTCCAATGGAGTGTTTCGAAGGTTGGGAACGTATCCTTCAGAAATGGTGTAGAGGCGCGGAAACTCGCAGGTCACCGGGATCAGCAGTTTGCTGGTTCGGATGATAATGTCCCCGCTGCTTCCTGGGGTCTGCTTGGGTAGACCTGTCACAAGGTTGCTAGCCACGATCTTGTCATTCACCACCTGAGCCAGGCCAGGGCCAGGAGAGGAAAAGGTTTTATGTTTATTTTCTACAGATTTGGTTTACTCCCTTTTGACCACAACATTCTCCAAACTTCTATTTATTTCAAAATACGTTAGAGATTTGGTTGCTGAAGCCTGAAGGTTTTCTTTTTTAACTGTTTCTCCTCTTTTTAGCAAGATGTTCTGTTAAGAGTTTTACATACTATTTCATGGTTAACTCACACATTCCTTCAGAGTATCACTCATAAAACCTGAACTGTGCAGAATCAGCAAATTTAAACTTCTGATATTTTAGAAAAGAACAGCTTCTGTCTATTATATTTTTCTAGACTCCTCCATCTGGTGATCAGGCTGCAGCATGACCTTGGGCTGAACTCATCCACACGCAGAACTTCAGCTGTCACATTTATACAGATGATTTTCAGTTCTTTATCTCCAGCCTTGTCTGCTTTCCTGTGTACCAGAAACTCTGACTCATCATTTCCATTTGATTATCCACAGATACAAGAAACACAATTTGCCTAAGATGGAACCACCTTCTCTCGAATATCTCCCCCATGTCTCATCCAAAGTCTAATTAGCTCTCTGATTTTCTCTTAGTCGGATTCAATAAATATTTGTTGAATCAAATGGTCGCAAGGGCCTCTACATGGATCTCCTGGATCCAGGTCCTCTTTTTTTCTACCCATCTTGCACTCTTCTGATTTCATTACAACAGTGCCTGCCTAACCCCATTTCTACAGGATAAAGCCCAAACGTCTCACCCTAGCACACAAGGCAGATCTTTGGAAGCACAGTCTCCCCCCATCTACTTTTCCAGTTTCCTTTTCCAACAGGAATTCCTTGCCAGTCAGGCTGTATTGCCCATTCACTCAGCATAAGGCTTAAGTACTCTCATCTCTGAAACGCTCCTTGTTTCCCACCTGAAACGCCCTTTCTTTTCCTCTCTGCCTGTGTAAAGCACACACATGCTTCATCCCAATTCAAGTCCCGCCTTTCTTGACTGCTCCAGTGTTTGTCCCTTTCTGGACTCCTATAGCACCTATCGCCTGTGTCACCGTCTCTTATTTATATTTTGTGTGTGTTGTCATCTCGATACGACTGTGTACGTTCCTAAAAGTCAGGAATCTTGTTTCATATATCCCTCAGACTCCTGGGCCCAGGGCTGTGCACAGATATTTCGGATGAAAGTACAAACCTTTTACCTCCATCTGGTTCAATACTCAAACTCATCTGCTACCTTATAAATGAACCATCATCTACACCAGTTGCTTTCTTCAAGTAAAATAACTGGTCAGAGGGAATGTAGCCAGCCTCGGTACTAGTGCTTATGCACTAAGGAAATTGTCTGCACATATTGGACAGGTGGGACTATTTGAAAACAGAAATAGCAGAATTCTTCTTAAGTCCCTGTCCTCATAGTGCTAGGACCAAGGCAAATGCTCAATAATATATTTGTTAATGAATGGCATACGATTTTTTTGAGCTTCATTCTTTCATGTGGAAATACTTCATCTATGACACAAGCCACACTGCATACTTCTGTCAACCACCTCCCAAATAACTGGCTTTTGATCATTTCCCAAGTGTCGTCTAGGAAGAACCTACATCGACCACTGTGCCACACGTCTTGAGGGAGAAGAGGATGTTGACATGGGTGCCATTGGACACTCCTCGGCAGGAGGTGTTGGTCAGGAAGAGCTCCAGACCGCCAACCAGGTCCCTTGGGATGTTCACTTCAATGGTGTTCGACTTGCACAACACAGGGACTGCAGCAGAAAGAGCCTACCGTTAGAACAGGGAAACCTGAACTGGGAGAAGGATAAGGAAGGCTTCTAGGAGAATCATTTCACCCTCACATGATGAGCTTTTTGTTTTATCCTCAAGGAAATCATAAAGCTCATAAGGCTCAAAACAAGTTGGTGTATAAAACCAGGACTCCTGGGGCTGGCCCCGTGGCCGAGTGGTTAAGTTCGCGCGCTCCACTGCAGGCGGCCCAGTGTTTCGTTGGTTCGAATCCTGGGTGCGGACATGGCACTGCTCATCAAACCACACTGAGGCGGCGTCCCACAGGCCACAACTAGAAGGACCCACAACGAAGAATATACAACTATGTACTGGGGGGCTTTGGCGAGAAAAAGGAAAAAAAAATAAAATCTTTTAAAAAACCCAAAACCCCCCCCCAAAAAACCAGGACTCCTAACTCCCACAGTTGTAGTCAAATAACGCTCCTCAAATATATTGTTCCCTGAATGAGGAAATATTGTGTTCAAGTTCCAATTCAACAAACATTTATTTCAGTGTGGCTAGCAAAACTCCATGAACTGAAACACCAAAAGGATTACTTTTAGCACAAATACAATTTATTGGCAATATAGAAAAGTACTGCTTTGATATAGGCTTAAATTATAAATGGTACTACTTTGACTTTACCATTAATTACTGCCCCATAAAGGGAGGTAATAAAAACAATGTTAGTGCACTTGGGGAAGAGTTCCAAATTATCCTTGCATTGCTCAGTAAACCATAAACTCCGACTATAAATTCCACTTTAATTTAATACAGAAAAGATTGCTTTTCCTTAGCATTCCCATGCCGACTTCTCCAGACTCTACAAATACCCTAAAGGGAACACTTACGGGCATGGTCAGAAAATATGTGAGGATGATATCAATATGTGAGGATGTATTGTAAGAGTGGCATAGTATAAAGAAATCAGAGATAGGTGCCCATTAAATATTTGCTGGATGAATGTACTGATATTCTGGACATACATAAGTAGACTTCTAGAAAATAGTTCTCAGGGGATTGTTGACGCTCATATTGTAAGTGTAGGGAGAAGAATCAGTTCCCTAGGGCTTTCAACTTAGTACCTGTTAGAAAAGAAAAGAACTGCATCAATGTCTTAGACTTCTTGCTGAAAGAGCTGGTATTCTAAAAGATGAGAATCTGACACACTTGGGTGAGGAATGCAGAGAGATTCAAGGGGAGGAAGTCAGAGCAGAGGTTGAGCCCATCTGGGTACTACCTTGGCAAGTGTGGTTATCCTCAGACAGCACTAAGCCCCGGGGGCATTCACACTGATAGGCCTTCTCAGACATAAGGCAAGAATGGCTGCAGCCACCGTTGTTATTGTGGCATCCTTCAATGTCTGCAATAAAAACCAAAAGAAAAGAGAATGATCTTATAGCCCTCTTCCCCAAGAATTCTGATTCTTAGGATGGCATTTTGCACCAGGGATTATGCTTGACTCATCACAGTATCAATGGGGCCTAACCCAGTCACTGAGACACCTGGAGAAGCCCACAGAAAAAAAATGTTTATTTAGTGTTTTAGCTACAAAGAGCAAGCTTACAACATCCACAGCTCTAATCACTCAAGCTCGTCATTTTGTAGAATGCCCTTCAACCTGGATTTGCCTGTTTTTCTCATGGTCACGATTTTGGAGAGGAAGACCCAAAAGTCATTTCTTAATTGCCATAACATTTAATCCACCCAATTTGAAATTCTGTAGGGTATTGCTGATGTAAAAGGGACTGACAGAATATAAATTCACCTGGACCAGCTAGGTGGCTCAGAGTTATTGCCAGCTGGTTGGATCGTCAGCCCTTCTCTTCAAGTCTCTAGAAATAACAGCACTGGAGATAGGGGTCTTGGGCTGACATCACACTATAAAAATGAGCCTTAGATGACAACTAAAAGAGTCCATTCAACTGAGCTCTTTGTGACATTCCTCTTATGAGGTGGTTTGAAAAGCTTCCTTTTTTAAAGTTTTGCACTTTCAAAAAGCATGCTCAATCAAATGGACAAAAAGGAAAAAATATTCAGTTGAAAACTGAAGAAACTGCTGTTTGATTTCATAGTCAGCAGAAGAAAAATAATGACCTTTGTGGGCTCTGGACATAATCTTTTAGATCAAGGGTCCTGAGACTCTGGCCTGCTGCATGTTGCTGAGGATAACGTTCTATCGGCACACAGTCTCTCCCATTCATTCACCTATCGTCTACGGAGGCGTCTCACTAAGAGGGCAGAGCTGAGCAGTTTCAACAGATTCGTGTGCTCCACAAAGTCTGAAAAATTTACTGTTTGGCCTATACAGAAAAAGTTTGCTGCCCCCTGTTCTAGGGTAAGATAATAAAAGGAAATGCTTCTAAATCATCTAAGATGCTCAAGGAAAGATACGAGCTGATTTCCAATTGAAGCTGTAACACTCAGTTCAATAATAGTGAAAAGAATAGTTCTTTGGAACGTCAGTAAATTAACTTGGGATGAATCTATTTTTGTGAAACATATAGAGAGAATAAATTTGCAATGAATTAATCTTTAGAAAATTTAAGAGAGATTAGGCTACACCTGTTTATAAATCTGTATAATTAAAAAGGATAAGAGCACTCCTGTGGGCTTTTGAAATAACTGACAATGCTATATAACAGTGTAGACAAAAGCATAAAAATATGCTGTAAGATGTTAAAATCAACATTAATGGAAATTTTTTTCTTAAAAATGATCTTCATTAAGTCATTTAATTTCTCTGGGTCTCAACTTCAATACTTGTAAAACGAAGGTGTTGGACTACATGTTCATGCACTCAGGATATTTCCAGGTCTAAAACTGCAAAGCACAAAATAAATTAAAATTCTAAACTGGCTTAAAGGATTCAAGTCTCCTACAAGGATAAACCAAAATGTTTAGAATGGATATATCCGGCAAGTGGGATTGTGGGTCATTTTAGTTAACTTTCTTTTACTCCTCTGTATTTTCTTCTATGAACATAACTCTTTCATAATAAAAAAAAAAACAAGAAAAATTACTTAAAAATTAAAAAGAGATTTTTATTAACAAAAAGAAGATACAATTATCTAACAGACTAGCTAAAGAAACAAATATGTTTAGACTATTAATAAAACTTAAGGATTTAAAATACAGATCTTAATTCTAAAGTGTAACTGATATACAAATTTTATCTTCTGCTAAAATACTTTTCAGTTATGATTATTAGGTTTTAAAATTATATGAGGATTAACTGTAATATTCCAATAAAGCGCTCATGAATAATTATAAATATTTCTCATGGAACATTTCATTAATATTCAAATATGCAAAGATTATTGCATAAAATAATTAAGATTTAAGGAGGATTCAGGACATTACCCTTATTCAATAAAATTTAAAGCACATTTAGTCTTGTTATAAAGGGCAGTAGTTTAATATTGTGCCTAATGGTCCCTCAGTTAACAATGCAAACTTTGTTGCATGGAATAAATTGTGGGCACTAGACATAATTTTTCCCTTTGGGGTGGTATTTTATTATTTTGAATATAACTAGAATAAAGTGAGCTCTTCTATTATAGTCTATTGTGCCACAAATTCAATTATCCTCTGGAACAAATCATATGTCCTCTGTGAATAATAATAATTAAGCCATTTATCTCTTTATGTAATCTGCAGAGAGTTATTTTTTGTCCCTCAACTCTCAATGTCATGAGGTTCAGACTTACTAGAGCAAGGTGATGAAATTTTAGCTGTCATAATTTGCAAGGGCAAATGTGCCTTAGAGAAGGGACGTTAAGTTTTATATACTAATAGTACACAATTTCCATTTCAATTATTTGGCATACATTATGAATTCTTTTTTACTACTTAATCATATGAAATGTATACAGCACTTCTGCTATTAAAAATAGATAATTTTGGGGCTGGCCCTGTGGCCTAATGGTCAAGGTTTTCTGCGCTCCATTTCAGTGGCCCAGGTTCTTGGTTTCGAATCCCAGGCATGGACCTACACCACTCGTCAGCCAAGATGTGGCAGTGACCCACATACAAAATAGAGGAACATTGGCACAGATGTTAGCTCAGGGCTAATCTTCCTCAAGCAGAAAAAAGAGGAAGATTGGCAACAGATGTTAGTTCAGGGAGAATCTTCCTCAGCCAAAAAAAAAAGAAAGAAAGAAAGAAAGAAAACAAGAAAATTTTACTTAACTCCAAAAAATGTATTAATCTCCAATTAAGCATACAGGGAAAAAATAGGCTTCATGTAAACCAGTTTACTTCCAAGATGCTAAGACTTACTTATGAAACTTGGTTAAAAACACAAACTCTAAGGCCCATCCTGCCTCACTGAATCAGAGCCTCCAGGAGAGAGGCCTATGGAGAGGCTGGTTTAAAAGCACCCTGGTGAGTCTTCTCAGCGGGGAAGCTTGAGAAACACTGCTGTAAACCGTTTGTTATGCCACTTGCCTCTGTTATCTTGCTACTCTAGGTGTGCTCCTTGCACCCACAGCTTAGGTGTCACCTAGAAGTTATTTAGAAATGCAATGTCTTCGCCTGACCCCAGACCTACCGAATCAGAATCTGCATTTTAACAAGATCCCAGGTAATTCGTGGGCACATTAAATCTTGAGAAACACAGAATACCCTATTTTTGTTTTATTTTATTTCCCCGATTAAAACATGGCTCTCTGCCTCCTGCAAAATGCAACAACTCCCTCCTGTTAAATCTTGGAGACAAAATCAGTAGTGAATTCTGTCTGTGACACGAACATCCTCGGTGATGGTGGACTCCTTTTGTCATTTCTTTACACAGCCAAATTGTTACTCTCCTCTAATGTTGTGCAGTTTCATGAACATCAAAGAGTAAGCCAATGGCTCAGCTTGGGCTCTTCATTTGAATTCCTGCTTACTCATTCTTACCTTCACAAGTCTTGCCATCACTTTTTAGCACACGGCCAGCCCCACACTCACAGCGATAGGAATTTTTGAGGTTTACACAGATCTCACCGCAGCCACCATTGTTTTGCTCACATTCATTTTCATCTGTAGAAGAGAAACCACATTATTACATACTGCTAAGCAACTCCAACTTTTCCCAAGCCCCTTAGCAGAATCTCCACATCTTTTCAGATCCTGTTGATACACTTTCGACAACCCAACCCCCTCGGTGTGATCCGGTATAACCACTTCTATCAACCTGATCTCCACCAAGTTATTCATCCATTTGCTCTCTGCCAGAGCGGAAGGCACCAAGTTGCTTGCCAGTTCCCTCCTAAGGGCAAAACCGTGGGGAAATGAAGTTACTTTTGTTACTTGGGTTCACTTATTTGTCTGTATTAGTGAATCTCATTTTCTCCAATGTGTTCCTGAAGATTTCCTAACTAAATACAAACCTATAAATCAAATTGAGTTTTAAATACATTTAAATACATATATTGCAGAAGGAAATATCTGACAAAATGTTTTGTGAGGCAGTCTTTTGTTATAACATGAACAACCGCCCTCAAAATCTATTTTAAATATTAGAATATTCTCACATTGTAGTTAAGCAATGATTGTTAACTTTTTAAGGATCTGATGGGGGCCAGCCCTGTGGCCGAGTGGTTAAGTTCGAGCGTTCCGCTTTGGCGGCCCAGGGTTTTGCTGGTTCGGATGGTTCGGGCGTGGACATGGCACCACTCATCAGGCCATGCTGAGGTGGTGGCCCACATAGCACAAACAGAGGCATTCACAACTAGAATACACAACTATGTACTGGGGAATTTGGGGGGAAAAGAAGAATGTGGCAAAAAAAAGAAGATTGGCAACAGTTGTTAGCTCAGGTGTCAAGCTTTAAAAAAAAAAGAATCTGATGAAGGATACAGACTCTTGCTACAAAAAAGTGCACAGCTGGCAATAAATGTCGATCTCCTTCTTTTTACAAACAAAGAAAGGGAAGCTTGGGAGCTAAATTTGTCAAGACCTGGATATAGGATATAAGCCAGGGACCGGAGCTTGAAACCCACAGGGTGACAGAAGGCATGACCTTGGGCCCAGGAGAGGAGATAAGCTGGAACTGAAATCTTGCTTAAGTCCAGGACCCCAAAAAAGGTCTCCCAACAATGAAAGGGGGAGTAGCAGAACTTTGCTCCAAGGCCCAGGGAAGCAGTAAGGAAGCTTTCTGTCTGAGGTTCTAGAAGAGAGAAAAACCTTCATAAACAATGGAAACCCCAAGTTGGGCCCTGTCATGGTTGAAGTATGAAGTTATATTTCCTACATAGTGTGGGGATATTGAAGCTGAGAAACTGTTAAATTTGGCCTGGACTGGTAAAGCTTCTGTGAAGCCTGACAGAAGCCTTTGAAAAACTGCTCTGTAGTGAAACTTCCACAAACCAGGTGATGAGTGGAGTCCCACGGAAAAATAATTACAACAGGAGGTGGTTTGCCATAAAACACTACACACGAGGAAGTGATTCACTATGAGAGAGAGCTGGACAAATAATAAACAGAAGGCTTTGAACTGGAGATAACCAAATAATCCAGAAAAATTCATAATACAAGGATTTTAAAAATCACTAAACTGATAAAAGCAAGGATAGTAACCAAAATAAAAGAAGTGTGTAACAAGACAAAACAGAATTGAAGACAAACAAACAAACATGTAGAACTTGTAGAAATGAAAAATGTGGTCTCTGAGATCAGAATCTTCATGGGGCCCCTACTACCTGAAAAATGGATGGTGAGAGGCGTGAGCAACCTTCCTGGATGTGGCCACACTGGTGTTTGGGTCCAGGCCTCTGTTTCAAGCCTGTATTACTTGGCTTGGGACTGATTTTTTAAAAATTTTAATTGAATTCATAATAGTTTACATCAATGTGAGATTTCAGTTGCACATTATTTCTCGACTCTCACCACATAGGTGCTCCCCTTCACCAGCTGTGCCCACTCCCCACCCCTTCCCCTGGTAACCACTGAGCTGTTTTCTTGGGAACTGATTTTTTAATGTAAGGGAGAAATAAACTTCTACTTACTTAAGCCATTGTTATTTGAGGGTTTATTATTATTTACAGCCTAGATACTCTATGCCCCAACAATTCCACTTTTATCGATATACTGTATAGAATGCCTCATGGATGGGGTAAAGTATCATTTTTATGTTAATTTTAAGAACATGCAAAACAACGCTATATATTATTATGGGTACATATATAAATAATAAAATCGTGAAAACAGAGACCAGAAGAACACACACTAACTTCAAAACACTGATTATCCCTAGAGGGTGAGAGAGGAAAGTGAGATGGAGTGAGCTGGCTTTACTTGTATCCGTAAAATTTTATTTCAAAGAAAAGGAAGAATAATTTAACAGAAATATAAAGCAAGTCACATGTGTAATTTTAAATTTTCTAGTAGTCACATAGAAAAATTTGTTAAAAGAAATTGGTAAAATTAATGTTAATAAGATATTTATCACTTAATCTAACATGTCCAAAATATTTCATTTCAATGTATAGTCAATAATAAAATGATTGAGATATTTTTCCTTCTTTTTTTGAACTAGTCTTCAAAATTCAGTACAGCATATCTCAACTCGGATGCTAAATTTCCTCAGAAATACTTGGTCCATATTTAGAGTCATAAAATTTACAGCTGGTTACTCAAGATGTCCCAAACTTTTCTGGTTTTCCAATGACTGAATCAAGTAGCAGTTTTAAACATAAAATGAAGTAAAATTAAAATTCAGTTTTTCAGTCACACTAGCCACATTTCAAGAGCTCCATAGCCACACACGGACAGTGGCTACTGTATTGGACAGCATAATTCTAGACTATCCCTACAGATGATATAAATTTGGCTTGTGGCTTTAATTATAAACTATAAAGGCAAACACCATTCCAAGTGTTCAGAAACACAAACTGGAAAATGATGGGCTCTGAGTCAGGAAGAGTTTTTTGATTTGTCCCTTTGATCCTAATAGTCCATTTCTACTTCAAGATTAGTTTCTTACCAAAGCATGTCTGCCTGTCGGGGCCCAGCACGGTTCCTGGAGAGCATGTGCAGTCACTGGGATCCAAGCAGCTGCCATGGCAGTCCTCATCACAGATGTCATAAAAATCTATGGAAGGACAAAGATGACCTTTCATGAGGGGTAAGGGCCAGAGGGCATTCCCATTCATGAGAAAGCCTCAAGAGTTCAGTCACGGGGTACGAGTTCCTAGCCACCATCAAGAGAATTCTAATTGTTCAGGGTTTACATAACCCAATGGAAAGAGATACTGCCCCGGGACTTCTTCTGTCATTTAGATCAATGATTCCCAACTTCAGATCCACAGGCCCTTGGGTGGCCATAGAGTTTCTGCAAATCTAACGCCTCACCAAACAAGACCTGTAGACTAAATAATTGTTATGTCCTACACTTCTATGGACTCTATTTTTTAAATGTGTACAGATTTTGATGGGATTAATAACACAAAAATTCATTTAAAGGCATTGCTGATCTCATTACTGATCCCTTTATGTATAATTTTTAAAAATCACTGGATACTATTCACAATGCTGCCATATGGATCTCTGATATATATCTTAAAAAAGGGTCCCTTTCTATTCTTCAGGAATTGTTCAGAAATCTAAGAACAGATCTCATAAATCACAGTCTGGAGGTATCTGTGGCCCTAAATCAATGTTATTCAGACTCTGAGATACTACTGTCACCATGATGGAACTTCATAAGGCACTTTTCTCGTTGATGCCATCTGTGGCCTTGTGAAGGAGGAAGGAGAGCACGGGGAGGGTACTCACGACCACAGTAGACATGAAAGCAGACACTGGGCCTGGTCAGACGATACACATAGTAGCCTCCAGGGCAAGCCTTCACCTCCACCGTGGTGTTCCAGAGGCAGCAGTTCCCATTGAAGCTCGCACAGGCCTGGCGTTGCACAATGCCATCACCTTCTAGAGGGTGGCTGCCATTGAGCCAGACAGGTGCATGGGTCCCACAGTGGTTTTCTGGTATGCAGAAGGTGGGCATGGCATCCCCTGCCATGCCAGTGAAGCGGTACCACTCCCCATCCACATGGTTGTCACATAGAGGTGGACCTTGAGACTCATCAAATTGGTGGTCAGTATTCCTCCAGGGCTCATTCAGACTGATGTAAGCAGAACAAGGATCTAGGGCTGGAGATGAAAAGAACACCTCAGAGGCAGCATGTGTTTCAGGTCAAAGTGGCAACAGCCTGAGTCCACCTTCTTGGTCTTGCATTTTGGCTTTTTGGAGTTCAGAAAGAAATAACCTCAAGTCCCAAAAAGTTGCTGTTTAAGGTTGTTCAAGTTGACTTAAACATGTTTCATAAACGCCTTTTACAAAATTATTTCATATCTATTTCAAGTTTAGTGTTAGCATTGGACTGAACTTTTTATTTGCAGTAATCATTTAATAGAGGGATGATTGTTCAGACCAAGGGAGTTGAGGATTATAGTCTCCTTGAATTCTGCACTTGTGAGACAATATTTTGAATATTGTGTTCACATCTGGAAGCTATATTTCATGAAAGTAATGGACAAACTTGGTATCCAGAGGAAGGTGGCCAGACTGAGAAGGGAGGCTGAAAATTATTTACTGGGGAAGAAGTTGAGAACTATAGGTCAAAGAATATGCATATCAGTTTTCAAAAATCTGAAACAGGTTTGTGGAAGAGGAGGTAGGTATTCTGTTATAACAACAAGAACAATTGTTATGGAGAATCACATTTCAGTTCACCTACTCAGTAATGGAGAGGCTGTATGAGAGTATGGTAAATTCCTCATCTTTGGAAATTTTCAGAAAGTATTTGGATGCAAGATTCCAAATGATGCAAGATTGCTCGTTTGTAAGCAAGACTATGGGTGGAATTTTGCACTAGTGGGAAGTTTGACTTAATAATGTGTAAAGCTCATTCCACTGAAAAGGAAAAGGCCTCTGGTGCATGTCAGCTGCTTTGAAATGTGCTGGCAAGTAGTTATCAAAGATATTCTCAAAGTGAATTTTGGTATATATTCCATCAGCTTATTGAAAATTTCATGAACTTTGTGTATTCACAATTAACCACAGAGTCGCTATCTATAATACAGCAACATTTCCCAAGCGCACATTTGCAGCGCATAAATTGCATGAACAAATACCAAAAACATTTTAATGACTGAAGACACCAATATCCCCAATATTCTCACTGCTTCCCTCAATTTCAGGGAATCAGTGAATTAATGTAGGCATCTACTGTCCTTATGAAAAATCTAGAAAACCAAGAAATTCTAGAAAGGAACACTAGCCAGAGAGTACTATCCTTCTTAATGCAGGTGAGGCTGACTTAACTGACATTGTAGGCAGGGAATTCACATTAAGGTTGATACATTTTGTGGGCAGGAAATTCAATTTTAGCAAATACTGCACAACAATTAAATGTGGATGGGCCATGATCATAAAATCTAGGTTGTCTAGAAAATATTTTGGATTTTCCCAGTCTACATCTGAAACTCAACTTTACTCTCTAAACTTCAGCTGCTTGTAGAGGAGGGTGTAGCCTAGTGCTAATGGCCCCAACCAGAACGTGACAGCTTGGGGCAAGAAACAAGTAGGATATTGCAATTTCTGGAAATCACATATTTGCAGAGTTGCATATGGCAAGAGCAATCCTCTCCTTTAAAAAGTCTCTGAGGTGTCCCAATTGAGCCCTAGAATCTAGTTTGATGTCCCTTGAAGGGAAGAAATGTCCTCATATAGACTCTCTCTCCTCTCAAAAGGGAAAAATTCCCTCATCTTCTCTCCTAGCTGTGGTTCTCTTCTGAAGCAAGGTTTCCAGGGCAATTTCACAGGCGATTATAAATTCATAGAAATATTTGGCTCATCTCTCTGGCTCAAATTTTATAAGCAATGGTTAGGTACTCAACTTTTAATGGCTTTTACAGAAATTCCCAAACCTCCCTCAATAACATGATTTATAAAGTTTCTCCTTAAACTTAATTGTCATTTCCTGTGCTATTTGTTAAAAGCTCACTTTCTCTCTTGTGGTAGGGGATATATGGCACAAACAGGAGAAATTTACCAACAATCTTCTTAAAATAAATAAATAATATATGTTTTTAAAAATTACCCACGCAATATTTTCTAACATTAAATATACCCATTCCACTCCACCCTCTTTTAAGGCAGTAATCCAATCCTTTAATAATCTGGCCACTGGTGTTAATTCCTGTTTTCACTCTCAACATGGAGCCGGGAATTTGGTATTAAGCCTATTGCGTCCTAAACTGCTGACATATATACTCCTCAAATGGGAGCGCTTCAAAAAGAACAGCCCTGAGGGTTCCTGTCAAAGTTCGAGTCAGGGAGTCCCCAGCTTCCCAGAACGCAACCCTGCCTTTTGCTAGGGCCTGACTGCCCTACCGGTTGCCCCTCCCTGGTGCCCCTAGTCAGGGCGGGCACCTCTCAGCGGAGGAGCGTCCCCGCCCTTTCACCCCGGTGTTTGCAGAACTGCCCTCAACTCGAAGTACCCCAAACTTAGGTGTGCACCCTGGATGCGCCTCTCCTGTGCTTGCCGTCGCCCTACTCTGCGACCGCGCGCTGGGTCCGGAAGCCCCACTCTCCTTTCTTCCTTCTCCCTCCCTCCTTCTCTGTCCCTTCTTACTCTCCCCTAACGCTTCCCGCTTCCCCACCTCCTCTCCCCTTCCTCCTTTCCTTCTCCCTCTTCTTTGCTCTCACTCGTCCCGCCCCCACCCAAATCTCCAGCCCGAAAGTTCTTCCTTTGTCTTGCTTCTGACATTGAGTCAAACGTCTTTAGAAGTGCTGTAAAAAATAAATAAATAAATAAAATCTAAAAGCTCTAGGAGGGAAGAAGGTGTATGATGGAAGGGACAGGAGGTACTAGATGAAGAGATAGCCAGGGAGGAGAGCAGGAAGAAAGGCGAGTGGAAGCTGAGGAGAGGAGGACTTTTGCTAAAGCGACTCTTGGTTAGGTATTGGCAGCAGATACAGAGTGAGTAATTAAACTCAGCTCAAGCCTATTTGTTTTTAATAGACTATTGTTTAGAAGAGTTTTAGATTTGGAGAACAGCTGAGAAGCTAGTTCAAAGAGTTCCCATATACTCAGCACCCAGTTTCCCATACATTAGTATGGTACCTTTGTCACAATTAACGAACCAGTGCTGATACATTATTATTAACTCAACTCAGTGGTTTAGTCCAATTTCCTTAGTTTTTGCTTATGTCTTTTTCTGTTCCAGGATCACATCCAGGACACTATATTACATTTCATTTTCATGTCTCCTGAGTCTCCAGCCTATTTTTAATGTCTATCCCTAAAGATGCTAGTTACCATGAGAACCCTGAGTTACTCTGAAGGAATAAATCAGGGTCAATTAAACAGTGAGCTATGCAAGAGTGCCAGGAAGGAGGGTTCTCTCCATTTCAACCTCCTCTCGCCCTGGCATCCAACTAGAACTTAAATTCTATTTGTTAGTAACTGGAAGTGCAACTTGTCTTTGCCTCGTTGGCCAGTTTTGTGCCAAGCCTGAGGAGGGGGACAGTTTAGGATTCACTCAATCTTTGCAAAAAGTCATATTTTCCGATGTCAAGAATAGGAAGTTTGATTTATCCAGAACTGGGCCTTTCATGGGGACAGAGCACTCCGTCCGTCCCTTGTATTCATTAAAGAAAAAACTTTATCCTCACCTCTAAAAATCATTTTTTTTGCTTTTAAAGTCGCAACTATAAAAGTGCCTAGAATATGAAGAGGTTAGAATTCCTTTTACACATATTCCAAGAAATACTTAGCTCGTGAAAAGCTTGGATATGGCAGATCCATGGAAATTCTGGATGTCCAGACAAGAGACTAAATGGAACATGAAACAAATCCTCTGAAAATATATCTACATAGGTTATCAATGACTTTCCTTACAATATTCTAGAACCAGTATTTGGGATACTGGAATCTGCTCTTAATAATTTGTGCAATAATAGCAAATTCCCACAACAAAAAATGCATTGTGCCAAGTACTCGACACAAGACTCACCCCTTGGTGACACAGGTGTGATTGTGATGAAGAGGCAGGTGAGAAGCAGGAACTGAGGCATCCTTCTGGACCAGCCACCAGAAACAGACTGGAAAATCCTCATAATTCCAGTTTTCTTTTGTCTCCTTTTTTAAGCACTTTCTTTTAGAGGCCTCTGGGCTCTTATGAAGAAAGACTTTTCAGTACTTGTTGGGGCTTTATCAGAGGAAGAGGATGACTGGGATAAGGTGTCCATTGCTCTGGCCTTGACCCCAGATAGAAGCTTTGCTTTACACTGTTAACAGGGTTATTTTATTGATATTTTTCTTTAGGAAAAAAACCCTTACAATCCCTCATCCTCCTATTGTTTCCACTCCAGAATTCCCTGCAATGAGACCTCCAGTATCTTATCCAGAAGGGAACTTCAAATGAGGGACATCCTCTCACATCAAAATCTTGTTTGGTGACTGCTAAGAATTGAGTTCATGATGTCGCAGCCATAGCATTGCATACTAAATGAGAATGGGATAAAGCCAAATTGTTGGAACTGGTCATTAGGAAATGTCTTGGTTGGAGGGTCAAGAAGTTTACAATAGCACACAAAAACGTAGTAAGGACAGGTATGGGAAGGAGACGATATTCTCTTGAAGAAAGCTCTTAAGTCTGTATTATTATGATCTTTGATCTCAAACTTCCTAAAGAAACAAGGTTTCAGTTGTGTTTTTACCAATGCAAGCAGCACTACCTCATGTTTTCATAGTGCCTTTCTTCCCAAAACTTAAAATGGTTTAGTGTTATTTTACTAATTCTCACACTAAGATAGGATAGGGGCTTCAACTCATTAAATTAACAACACGCTGAAAAGTAAGTGACCACGTTTACTGGAGTTTCACTTTTAGACAAAAGAGGGAAAATGTCTGGACATATATATTAACATGTCACCAGATACAACCTTAGTAATTACAGGTTTGGAATTTGCCAGCTCCCTGAAGTTCTGTGGTGTGTGGACATCTGAGAAGTGGCAAGTACTATTACTGAAGATAAGTGTGAAGGGGAAGGATAAAACGAAGGGTGAGGAAAAGGTTTTTGTTTGTTTAAGTATTATATTCAACATGGATCTGAGTGAAACTAAAATTTTTCTCCCTAATCTTATCTTGACCTGATGCTTTGGGCTTCTGTTATTCCTATACTTTTTCTCATCTATGTTTCTTTTCCTAATAACCAAATTTCTAGTGACTGGGAAAGGAATATTATTGTCTTTAGGAAGTAGTCCCTAAACTTGTCTTCATAATTTCTTAGCACAATTAGTTACTATGCTAAGTGCGTTCAAATTATTATGGCCCCTTTCCTCTAAGGGTTTCAGTTCAGTTAAACAGTAGTGCTTACCAGGGGCCAAGGGCCGTACTGGTCAATGGTTTTTGACAGTGACTAAGGAAAACGTGGTCCCTGCAAGCACAGAGTTTATAGTCTAGCAAGTGGTTTCCATTGATCTAAACTTGTAGTTAGCTGCTTTATCACTAATGCTAGTGGAACACGGGCAATTTGCTGCAATTATTATTATTAAGCTGCAATTTGATGGCAACAATGGATGACTCTGGGACCGAGGAATTGTCTCATTGCAGGATAATGCTGCTAAGTGTCAGCACTCTTAACAGAAAAAACAAAACCCTGAAATTTCCTGTCCCTATGAAGCCATTTGAGTGCTTCATGTGTGTTGCAGAGAAACAGAGGACGTGTGCATGAGATAAACCCAGATTTGCTGCCAGGATTGATTGTCGGAGTCAAGGACTTTTACCAGATAGCCCTTTGGCTCTGTAAACAAGCATTCCCAGGATGGTAGGATTTTTTGTGTGCGTCATTCCTGTTTTTTCCTTTTTGGTTGACCTGCCCTTTCATTTTAACTTTTTATGATGAAAAATATCAACTATATACAAAAGTAGAGAAAACAATAATGAACACCCATCTATGATATTTACTAACATTCTGTCAATCTTGTTTCACTTATACACCAGTATGCATTTCTAACATATGGTCTTCTTTACATAATCATGTAATTATTACGTCTATTACAAAAACTAGTAATAATTCCTCAATATCATCTAATACCCATTCCATATTTAAATTTCCCCAATTATTTAAAAAATTTTTTTCTTGCTGGTTTGAGTCAAGATTCAAACAAGATCCATACATTTGGTTGTGTCTTTTAAGTTACTTTTGATCTGCAATGGTCTCCCCTCCTTTCCCTCTGCCAATGTCATTTATAGAAGAAACCCAGTCATTTGTCTTATGGAATGTCTCTCATCTGGATTTGGCTGACTGCTTCTTTTGGTATCGTTTAGCCTCCCTTCTCCCATATTTAATGCTAACTCTTGTTGATATTTGATTTCCCTAAAGTATGTGTTATTAAATTTAAAAACAAAAATACTCTGGTGACACTGAAGGAATTTAATGCATAGCGGGTACTGCTAGAAATAGATCAGTTAGGAGATGAATAAACTGGTCTGCTGTTCAGGAGAGATCTGAGCTAGAATAACAATTTGAGAGCTACCAACATATAAATGGTAACTGAAATGGGGAAGTGGATGAGATCATCCATGGTAAATGTGGTCCCAGATAGAACTTTGGGGAAGCCTAACAGCAAAGATGTGGGCAGAGGAAGATGGCACCACAAAAGAGACAGAGAAGTAGAGATGTGTAGAAGGAAACCCAAGAGTAGACACAGGAGCTGAGGACAGTTTCAAGAAGGAGGGATTACTCAATGGATGATGCATTTATAAAACATACATAAATGAAAACTTATACAGTGGGTCATTTAATATACAGTAGGATTCATTAAAATTAACCTATACATTTATCCAAAGGAAATAATCGTGAAGTGCATCTTGAAAGACAAGGAGTTTGGACATTTGCAAGACAGCAATGAACTAAGGGTTGTTGGCAGTGATAAAAATGAATTACAACCCTTAATGTTTGGGTGAAACTGAGTTCCAAAATCTAAGAAGTCCTACTTTTCTGTGAAATATTTCCAGGTAGATTAAAAAAATTCAACCTATTTGTATTTGTTTTTCTAAGTGTCTACTGTGTGCTTATCACTACATCCTGATAAGCAAGACACAATAGTACATGTACACAATAGTACACAATAGAACATGCTCTCTGTTCTTTCCATTTACCATATTCACCACACTCGCCAATTCTCCAGTCACTCCATTTGGTTGTTTGATGATTGGAGTCACTGATGAGTGTAGATAGATGCCCTCTCTGTGCCTCAGTTTCCTTCTCTTTAAAGCAATGGTTTGACTAGATCAATAGTTCTCATCAGAATCACCAGGAGGGCTTGTTAAACACAGGTTGCTGGCCCCACTCGTAGTTTCTGATTCAGCAGAGATAAGATAACTTGCATTCTAACAAGGAGATGCCAGGTTGCTGCTCCAGGGACCATGCTGAGAACCTTTTACTTTTTCCAGTTCTAAAAGTCCATGGTCCCTCAGCAAAACTGCATTACCTACACTCACTACTGGGTTGAACACTCTCCATTATCTGTCCCCACTGAAGATTCACTAAAGCCTAACAGAATGTTGTAGAGTATGTAGATAGTATTTGTTGAATGCAAACAATGGCTCGACATTTTCAGTTGTATCTTTTTACGCCCTACACTATATCTCAGGGATGTCTGTGTTAGGTTGCTATAAGCTGCAAGGAGACAGGACCATAGTTATGGAGGCTCTTTGTACATCTCACACTGCATTAAATGCAGTCAGCCATCGAATACATGCTTTTTGATATGCTTTCAGGCAGCACGTGAAATTTTCCTGTCTGGTAATCATTACAAATTTGATACAAACTCTTAAAATAATGAATATGTAATCTTGGTTCATCTTTGAACAACTTTCTGGAGTCCAGGAGACTACACTGGGCAATCTGGTGGCCTGATATAATGGAGATTTTTCTTGTTAATCAGGAGATAAGGATATTAGTCTCAGTGCTGCCACTGGCTTTATTATGATTGTTATCTCTTGACCTCTGGTGGCTCTGGGAAACTAGGAAAATACTGACCATCCTAGGTTTAGGAAGAATTAATGAAATGCCTGTTTTTAAAATATAGGCTCTGGGAACAAAGCTTAATTTCAAAATAGTATTTTTATAAAAATTAATTTTAGAAGGAAAAAGTTCCCACAGGAAAATAGTTTTTTGTTTTTTGGTTTTGCTTTAAAGAATGAGATGCTACGTTTCAAAAACTGAATATTTATTGTTCCAGAAGGTACATTGCTTTTTTTACATATTTCATAAATGATACAGGATTTTACACGTGTTCAATATTTTGCTATTTGTTTAAAGGACTTTTCTCCATATCCTCCCTCCCTTACCTCCCACACACCCCGAAAGGATTTTCTCCTTGCACTGTGCTGTTTCTTCTTAAAAACTCTGTGCATAAACAGGATAAATGGTTTAAAAATAATTCACACAACTTAACGAAAATAAATGAGGGAAGGGGTTGAACAACTTGGGGGGTGGTCAGGGGAAGGAAGTGGGAGGAGGGTTTGGGAAGTGGAGACATGCATCCTTTCATTCCATCATGCCAGTGGAAGGGGTGGTGGCAGGAGCAGCAGCAGCAGCAATTCTGGCTGGCCTTCAACCTCTGCAAGGCACCTGGAGTCTAGGTTTCTCATTTACAGTTTCCTTTTCATACACAAGGATCCCAAGGAGAAAGAAACCCCTTGCCACAATGAGGAGGGATGAATCATGTAAAGAAAAAAGCCAATCAGCTGTGTGGCAAGTCCCATCATCCCTTCCATCCTACCCCCACAGTAGTTAAAAACAGGATATTAGACACAGATTCCTTTGAGTCTTCAAGTGCAGATGTCATCTGGAAATATGGTAGAAAATACTTTGATAGAGTATAAGATTAATTCTTCTTTCTTTCAATTTAAGATAAGAAAAAATAGGGTGAAGAAGGTAGGTTGAAGGAAGCCTAGAAATGTATACCTGTATAAAGGTAAATTGCACCCTTTGAGATCCACACTTGATTTACAACTGCTGAAGTGGTGGAGGTGGGAGGGCTCACGAAGTGTGGAAGTGTGTGTCCTTTGCGATTAACAAAGCCTCCAGACAAGGCAGAGCCAAAAGGGTGGCCTGGAATGCTGTCACACAAGCATATTAACAGCAATGAAATTATTCTGGTTCTGAAACGGCTAACAGAGCCATGATTTTTAGCCAGTTTGTAAACTTTCTATCTTCCTTATTTGGTAATACAGCTAAACCCTCCCCTCTCTGATTTGAGTTGTGGAGGGAGAGGGGAAAATCAATGGGATAGAGAAATAAATGAGGGAAATTTTGTCTCATCTTAAAGATTAAGTAGTAAGAAACAAAACAAAAAAACATCATGCAGTGTTACCAATGACTCCTAGATAGTGATCCAGTGCACTGGAATATATAGACTTTTAAGAAGGTATTAAGGGATAATTCAAAGTGTCAATTATCAGTCATAAGTTGGTTCCAAATATCATATGGATAAAATTAGTGTAACCAGCAGGTATGGGTGGTCAGAAAAGGGGCAGAAGCGGGAGAGATTCCTGGTAACTTTGCAGAGACTGGGTCCAATTTAAAATAAATGCTAATGACATGGGTTCAGGCTGCATTTGCCAACCACATATCTTAAGGATTTGTTTTTCTGGTATATTTATTTACTTCTATGTCAAAAATAAGAAAGGTTAAATTAAAAAAAATTAGAGCTGAGTGGGGTGCTGGTGTGTTACTGTTTTGCCACTCCTGCAAAGATGCAAGAAACAAACACCCCCAGCATCATTTTCCCTTGATGAATCTCTGAATATATAATGCATCACTTTCATCCAGAAACTGAGATGCTTGATTAAGACAATATTCCCTAAGCCCTTTGAGCTTCTATTCCACAGAGCCTGATCCTCAGATTTGAACATTCCTTTCTTCCCTAAGATGCTTTTCATTTTTGTTTTTTAATTAAAGGTAAAAACCCTCTACCCCGACATGGCTCCCAGCTTCCACCTGCAATGCTTTAATTAAAAAGGCAATAGTTATAAACAGGCGTTCTTTCTGCTGGGATTCAGAGGTTCTTTGAAGATCAATCTTTTTCACCAATTTGTCGGAGGGGCAGATGTACTTGTAATGGGTCTCTCAGTCTCTTAAGGTCCATTTCTGCCTAAAATAGAAAAAAAAAAAAGGTGAGAAAAACTGGCTAGTGAAGCTTTCAGTGATATTACCATCTCCTGAGAAAAGGAAATTGTCTTTCCTCCAGCACTGTGAATCACAGAAAGCATGTCAACTACTCTCAAAATAACAGTGCCAGAGGCAAAGGGCTTTAAAGACAGGATCACAAAGCGGGACAGAAACAGAAGTCTGTTCTGGTGCTTTCGGCTATCAGCAGAGCCTCCAGAAAAGGCTACACAGTCAACAAGGCAGGACTCAGAGGCTCAGCAACGTGGGAGCACCTGATGCACCTTAATGGCGTTTCTCTAGAGGGAAGCCCTTACACAGGCCTTTGCCTGAAGCCAGAACTTTAATTTATGCTGCTTGAGAATTTACCTATTTGTCCAATAGTTGTTAATTTTTCCACTAGTCAGTGATTTTTAAAACAGGGATGTGCAGTCAAACTGCAGCACTTTCAGACTCACACGTGCTCGGGCCTCACCCCTGAGAAGTTGGTTTAATAGGCTTAGGGTGGGGCCAAAGCATCAGTATTTTTAATAGCTCTAGAGAGGATATTGATGCATTCCCTCCAGTTGAGAACCACCACACAGAGCAATAAAAGACACGACGAGCCCACTTAGGCCAAGGCAGGAAGATGGATTAAGCCTATTCAAAGCCCAACCTCATCACCAATAAGGGACAGAGAAGGCAGAAAAGGTCCAGTGGAGAGCAACTAAACATTAAAGAGGAGGGAAGAGCTTCTAGAGATTATTTAAAAATCTCTAAAGTTATAGAAGACTACAGAGAAGAGGAATGAGGAATTATTCACCAAAATTAAAGATATCAAAGTGAGGAGAAGGCACACTCAAAAATTTGAAAGAGGTAACTAGTATGAAAAATAAAGTATATCAATCTTTTAAAAAAGCATCCTCCAGTTCAATAATCTCTGACCTGCGCCTGGCAAAGATTTCCAGTAGTCTTTTTCTCTTACCTGGATTTTATTTTTGCTCCATTGCTACCACACACTTTAGGTGAGAAATCTTTGGATTAATTATTGTAGAAAGATTTTAAAAAGAGAAAAGTAGGAGCCAGCCCGGTGGCGCAGCGGTTAAGTTCGCACGTTCCGCTTCTAGGCAGCCCGGGGTTTGCCGGTTCGGATCCCGGGTGCAGACATGGCACCACTTGGCAAAAGCCATACTGTGGCAGGCATCCCACGTATAAAGTAGAGGAAGATGGGCACAGATGTTAGCTCAGGGCCGGTCTTCCTTGGCAAAAAGAGGAGGAGGATTGGCAGTAGTTAGCTCAGGGCTAATCTTCCTCAAAAAAAAAAAAAAAAAAGAGAGAGAAAAGTAAAAATAGATAACTGTAAAGAAACAGAAATGAAAAAAGTAAAGACAAGTCTAAATTTTCAATATGCTAGTCTTAATAGGATATATGGGACCCATCATCTTTTCACCTGTTTGTGCTATAAAACATTCTAGATAGGTGTCCATGCTAAAATAGTACTTTTATCAATTGAGGAATAAATTATATAGGAAGAAGACAGTTGGATCATTCTTTCAGTTTACTCATTGAAGTACTGTGGATAATAATGATGATGATAATAATAATAATAATACAAGATGGGGCTGGAATTTATTTTTATTTTTGGAAAACTTGCCTGAGCAATTGCATCCTTGAGTTGATTGTATTTCTCTAGGTCAAAACGTGACTTTTTGGCTCCTTTATGAAAAAATAACAAGTATTGTCTGTCTCTGGCTTCTGGATAAACATATTCCTACAAAAATAAAGGAAAAATTAAAGTATTAGTCCGTAGCCTACTACTTTCCCAAAATAAGCATTTACTGTTGATTAGATTTAATACACATACACACATATAGGATATGTACTGACTTGTGCTGTTAAATGTTTATTTCTTAAACATTTTTGATTGTGAAACACACAGAATACACAAAACTGTACATCACAATGAATCATTACATAATGAATATGTTAATCATCACTAGGTAAAGAAAACAGAACCCTGCCAACAACCCAGAAGCCTCCTCCTGCCCTTCCCAATTACTAACCCTTCTTTTCCCCCCTAGAGTGATCACTGTGTTTGATGGTAATTGTTTTCTTGCTTTCTTTACAACTTTCTTACTTAAGCATGCATCCCCCTGAGCCCTACAGCTCAGTTTTACCTGTTTTTTGAATTATAAAAATGAGTCAGATAGTGTGTATTGCGTATGGATACTTTCAGTCAATATTCTCTTTGTGATATTCATCTTTTGTGTGTAGCTGTAGTCTATCTTCATTGCTATATTACATTCTACTGTATGACTACATCACAATTTACTTATCTATTGTACTACTGACAGACTTTTGGGTTGTTTCCAGGTTTGGGCTATTATGACTAAGACTGTCAAGAATATTTCTGGACTTATCCCTTCTGTTGGGTATATACCTAATGAGTGGAAATCCTAGATCATAGGGTGTGCCTGTGTTCAAATTTAAGAAGTGATATCAAAGAGCTTTCCAAAATGGTTGTATCAATATACTCCCATCAGCAGGATATGAAAGTTGCCATCACTCCGTATCCTTGTCAACACTTGATATTGCCAGTTAAAAAAATATTAGCTATTCTGGTGTGCATGCAGAAGTACTACATCATATTTTAAAAACAGCCTTCCTGAGATGTAATTCACTACCATACAACTCACTCATTTAAAGTATATTAGTCAATGGTTTTCAGTATAGTCACAGAGTTGTGCAATCATTACTACAATAAATTTTAGAACATTTTCATCATCCCCAAAAGAAGCCCTATACCCTTCAACTGTCACTTCCCATCTCCTTCAACACCTCCAGTTCAAAGAACCACTGGTCTATTTTCTGTCTTTATAAATTTGCCTATTCTGGACATTTCATATAAGTGGAATCATATAACATGTAGACTTTTGTGTCTGGTTTCTTTCAAGGTTCATCTATTTGTAGGATGTATCAGTACTTCATTTCTTTTTATTGCCAAATAATATTCCATTGAATGGATATACATTTTATCCATTCGTCAACTGATAGACATTTGGGTTGTTTCCACTTTTTGGCTGTTATGAATAACGCTGCTATGAACATTTGCATACAAGTTTTTATGTGGACATAAGTTTTCATTTCTCTTGGAGATATGTAGCATTTTCCTGATCACTCATGAGGCTGAGGTCTTTCATTTCATATATTATTGGCCATTTGCATTCTTCTTTTCAAGTGCCTATTCAAATCTCCTGCTATTTTTTTCTATTGGATTGTCTGTCTTTTTCTTACTAATTTGTATATATATTCTGGAAATAGATACTTTGTTGGATATACATACTGCAAATACCTCTTCCCAGCCCGTTCCCCCTCTTAATAGTGTCCTTTCATAAACAGAAGTTCTCAATTTTAGTTTAGTCTAACTTATCATTCCTATCTTCTACGGTTAGCACTTTTCATTCTGTGTAAAAAGTCATTCCCTATTCAACAGTAATTAAGATACTTGCCTATATTATCTTCCAGGAGCTTCATTGCGCTACCTTTCATATTTAGATCTACAATCCATCTGGAGTTAATTTTTGTTTATAGTGTAAGGATGGGGTCATTTCTTTTTTTTTTTTTATATGGATATTCAATTATCTTAGCACCATTTATCAAGACAGACTTTCCTTTCTTTGCAGTGCCATCTTTTTAAAATCAAAAGTTGACTTACACTGGGTCTGTTTCTACTTTCTCTCTTCTATTCCACTAGACTACTGGTCTATTCTTGTGTCGCTGTCTTAATCACTATAGTGTTGTAACTAAACTGTAGTCTTCATAGCTGACAGAGTCAATCCTCTTACCTAGTTTTTCTTTAAAGGTTTATTGGCTTTTCTTAGTCCTTTATATTTTCATATAAATTTTAGAAGCAGCTTATTCAATTCTTTTCCCCCATCCCCAAATCTGCTGGGATTGCACCGAATCTAAAGATCAGTTTGGATAAAACTGAGATTTTTGCAATATTTACTTTTCTAGTCCATGAACATGCTATATACCATTATATTTACTAAGTCTCCTTTAATTTTATGTATTTCTACACAGAGGGCTTCCCTGTATTTTGCATGATTTATTTCTAGGTATTTTTAAAAGTCATTTTAAGTTGCATCTTTTTAAGTTTCATTTTCTAACCATGTGTGACTGGCATACAGATAGATAATGTAATTGATTTATGTATATCGACCTTGTATCCAGTAATCTTAAGAAATTCACTTATGGATTCTAACCAATTACCTGTATATGCTTTTTTATTTTTTGATGTACAAAATCTATGAATAATGCCAGTTTTCTTTCTTTCCACTATTTCCATCTTTTGTATCTTTTTCTTGCCTTCTGCACTGGCGAGGACCTCTTATTCAAAGTTGAATACTTTTACCCTCTTTCCAGACAATGAAGGGACATTAGAACACTTTAAGTCCACTTACCCCCTCCAGACTTATATGCCATTGTTGTATATTTTATTTTTTTCTGTATTTTAAATTCCATAAGAGTTTATTATAATTGTTTTATACATTTAATATTCATTTGGATTCACTCACAGATTTACCATTTTCATTGCTCTTCATTCCTTTCTGCTTTTCTGACTTTCCATCTGTGATAATCTTTCTTCTGCTCAAAGAATACCCTTTAATATTTCCTTTAGTGCAGATTTGATGGTGATGAATTCTCTGCTTGTTTTTTTTTGAAAACATTTTTATTTCACCTTTATTTTGGAAGGATATTTTTGCTGAGTATAGAATTATAAGTTGACAACTATTTTCTTTCAACACATTGAAGATACCATTCCACTGTTTTCTGGCTTTCATTTCTGCTGTTGAAAAGTCAGCTATCAGTCTAACAGTGACTCCTTTGAAGGCAGGCTTTTCTTTTCCCCCTTTGGCTGCTTTTAAGGTTTCTTCCTTTGTCTTTGTCTTTTGAAGTCTTACTATTGATGTGCCTACATGTGGCCTTTTCTTTACATTGGTGGTATTTGCTAGGATTCTTAAATCTATAAATTGATGTCTTTCATCATTTTGCAAAATTGTCAGCCACCAGCTCTTTAAATATTGTTTCTTCTCATTCTCTCTCCTCTCCTCTGAGATATCAATAAAATTGAATATATATTAGGCCTTTTCACTGTACTCTCTCTATCTCTTACCCTCTCCTATATTTTACTGTGTTTGTCTTTCCATACTTCATTCTGAATAGTTTCTTCTGATTTATTTCCAAGTCACTATATCTCTCTTTAGTTAAGTCTAATCTTCTGTTAAATCCATTAAATTTCATTTATAGAATTTTCATTTGGTTCTTTTTTCTTAAAAAAAAAATCAAGTTATCTGCCAATATTCTCAACCTCACCTTTTATCTCCCTGAATATAGTTAAGTATAATTATTTTAATGGCTATGTCTGATAACTCCAGTAACTGGATCCTCTATCTCTGATTCTAATGTCTATTGTTTCTGTAGGTATTTCCTTATATATCTACTTATTTTTGATTGTGTGCTTAACTTTGTATTTGCAAAATTATTTGTAGAAATAATTTAAGGTTTAGGATAATGTTATCTCCTCCTAGGGACAATTGATGTTTGCCTCTGCCTAGAACCTGTGAGCACTAGCACTCTGGGATTACCCATGTTCTAGAACTACCTCAATCCAATTGACAGGACTGGGATGACTGAAAGATGAGCTACAGTCTCTGGGGGAGCCTATTGCAGGTTCACTCTTATTCTACAACAGTGGCCTTTAAAACTTTCAAACCAAAGTAAAAGTGTTTCACCTACTTTAGCAATCCCTAGACACCAATCTCTACAGCTTCAGTCCTTCTAGGTTATCAAGTATGGCTCAGTTTCTTGGCCTCTCAGTCTTACCCTTAATCAGCATAAGTCCTTGGAGCAAAAATCACATCTAAACACTAGGTTCACCATCCTGGGACGACTCTTCTTCTGGTCCTTTCCTGGAAATTTTTGCTATCTTGTTAGCTCTCTAGTGTCTATAAGCAGATGTGTTTTATGTTTTCTCTAACTATTCTAGCTTTTCTTAATGGGAACATTGCTCTGATTACTTAGTATGCCATAACTAGAAGCAGAAGTAAATATTTAATTATTGATGATGACAGATAATGGATGAATAGTAGCTGAAGGGACTGTGGAAGCCTTTTAAATATGGATAGAATTGAGGCCTGAATCAAGTAACATTCACTGAAGGGATCATTGTGGGATTAAAAACTTGAGGGAAAGCCCTCTACTTTCATCTAAATTGCTCTTGCTAAGCTACTTACTTATCTGTGCTGAGGATGTAAATGTATACACTAATTAAGTTTATTCAAATTCATTCAATGCTCCCTCTTTTGGGCAAGCATTTACTAAGCACTATGTGCTAGACTCTGTTCTAGAAATTTAGTGATTTGATAATAAGTGAGAAGAGATGCAGACAGCTTGGTTATGAAGGAAAGAGAGTCAGAGAGGGAGAGGTTGATAACATAGGGAACACAAAAAATAAACTGGAGTAAGATGCTGGAAAGGGGAATGGGATTAAGAACAGGTGGAAGAGCTAGCCCTGAACAGAAAAATGCCACCTCTTATTTGAGCTTGAAGAAAATAGTGTGAGAGTAGGTACAGATATTATTACTCACAGAGTTTAGGAATTAGGAAGCTTGCATCTGTTAACCTCAATTTTCTAGGAGAAGTAGGAGGTAAGGTTAAGGGTGGGAGAGGGAGCTTGAAGTGAAGTCTTAGAATAACTATTGTGGCCATATGGGGGAAGGAAATCTAATTAGAAACACAGCAGCAGCCCATTCCACACTATTGCATGATTTTTCTCTAGCAACATTTAGTAGCCTAGATATAGGATAAATGGCTAGATTTATCCAAGATTAGGAGTTTACAAAGTACATATTATGGAAAGACAATGGGGCAGAGACTGTAGCATACTAAGAAGAGAATGACAATATACTTTAAGTTGGACAGAAAAAGAAGCAACATATGAGGAAGGTGATAGTAAATACTTAAGAGAGAGAGGTCAGGGGCCTAAAGGTCTGGATGAGGTCAAAGGAGAGAGAGAAAGAGTGAATAAAAGGGCTAGAAGGAAAATAAATTGTGGCCAGAAATTATCATCCTAAGTTATAAGTGGGACAGTTCTAGGAAAGAAGGTCCTGAATGGCCATTGAAGTGGTCTGCTGGAGTAAAATACAAATGACACTTGTTGGAATTGAGATGACAAAGCATATTAAAGGCTGAGTCAGTGTTTCTTAACACCTTTTTGTCATTAGTGTCCCACTAATTGGGCTTTTTAGATATTTTTTCCCTGATTGCCTCTCTTCCCCCCAAAAGGTTTAATACTACAGGCATACTGTATATCTGTTTATGTACTGTAATATCTAAGACGTTTTACTTCCCCAAACCAATTTTTGCTCCTTTGGGGGCGACACCCGTCCATTGAAAATGAATGGGCTAGAGTGTGGACTGGGTGGTCCACATGTACCCTGAAGTAACTCCGAACAGCAATTACTGTCAGGCTCCTTTTTTGCATAACAGAAATTGGTACTTAGGTTTCACTGAAATATTAGTAAAATTCAGTATTCCACTTCATTTTATGATTTCAAAGAACCTGTCGTCTTATAAAGATTCTTTGGAACTTAATATACTGTTAGGACATATTTAGGTTGCTAACAAATTAGCATCTCATTGTAACAACAGTTTGGAAGAGTTTAAATGCTGGTGAAAAGGCATTTTGCTTCATGGGTGTTAATTATGGATACTGACATGGAAAAGAATATTAAACGTGAGAAACTCTATGTACATTTTATTTGGTCAATGTTTTCCTATTCACAAATGAGCAAATTGTTTACCACTGCTACTTTGCAACTTGTCACTTGGGGGCAGCCAAAATTCTTGGGAATCACAGAAGTCTAGCATTTAACTAGTAGGATAGATAGGCTATTAAAGATATAAGGCACTGTGTTAGGCATGGTAGGGAAATAAAAATTGGAAAAAACTGAATGCCTAGCATCAAAAGATATTATAGCCTAGTAGAGGGGAAAAGACATTGTACGTGAATAATTATAATACAAGATAGCATAGGATGAGTGAAATGAGAGGCACAATGTGCTACAGGCATTCAGAAGAGGGAGAGATCAAAGTTGGCTATAGGGAATTGATCAAAGGTTCATGAAAGATATGCATTTAAGTAAAATGTGAAATATGACAGATCAACAGGGAGAACTTTCTCAATGAATAGAATGATGTGAAGTAACGAATGAATGAAGTGGTGGAAAACTCAGGGCATTTTTGGGAAATGAAGAATATGATTTGTTTAAAACACACAGTACACATACAACAGAGTTGAGACATTTGGAAAAGACATATAGCAACCAGTTATGAATATCAGGCTAAGGAGTTTAGACTTCAATCAACAGATAAAAAGAACCCATTAAAGGGGTTTATGAGGGAGAGGGAGAGGGAAGAAGAAGAGGGAAAGAAATACAGACAGACAGACATATGCAAGCCATGTCCAGATATGTGATTAGATAAGACTGATCTGGTGTTCACAGTTCTGTTCGCACAGGATGCCCACTACGAGTCACACGTGGGCCTAGGTGCTGGAGACTCTGAGTAGACAATGGCAGGACATGAACAGTTTACTGTCTCTTTTCTCTACTAGACATGTTTGGGAGGCCCAGAAAGATTAAAGAACCTTCTGGGCTTTCATTTCCCCCCACATAAATAGGCCTATGACCACTGACCTAACAACAACAGAAACAAAATGCCTATGTTCAATAGCAGCCATATAAAAATATAAGAGAAACAACTCTCAGCTTTGTTCTGAAACTTAAGAAAATAGAAAAAGATTCCTCATATGTCTCACTTACTTCAAATGTTTTTTATCCAAGGGAGGCTGGAGCTGTGGTATCACATATATAATAATAAGTGATAGTAAATCCTTCATACTTCCTAACCTGACACTATGGATTTCCAAGCTACTAAAAAAATAGTACTGGCAATAAAAATTATTTCTAGATACTGATATTTAAGAAATGAGCCTTGGTTGATAAAGAATAGAATAGTGATTAGATATCTAATTTTCACCTCTCTTCCATGAAGGAAAAATAACAACCAACAGCTGTACTCTTAACATACTTAGAAGGAGCCCAGAGTTTAGTTTAACTACTTGATTAGCTATCACCAATTCTCCATTTCAAGAATTCAATAAAAACAGAGAGCTTGGGACTACCCCATCTGACTGTTAAATTAATTACACAGTACATAAAAAGCCAAGCCAACTTAGCTGAACAAGTTATCCTACAGCTGACCACTCTTCTCCTTTGCCCTCTTATTCTATTGCTTACTATAATATTTTTATGAATTTAGTGGTTTATGTGGCTCTTTTAAGTCTGTGAGCTCCATGAGGGCAGAAGCCATGTCTTATATGTGTCTCTACCTTTAGCACCTACAATAGCACCTGATACATAATTGGCAAGCATGTGCATGTGCACCTACACCCGTGTGCGTGTGTATGTAAAAGGATGAATGAACACTTAAAGAGAACTGACCTTAGAAAGAATATGAGAGAAAAGAGAATTACTTTGACAACTAAAACTTCATTACTATCTCATAAAAAGTTTCTTGAAGAGGAATTCTCACCTGGCGTGTCATTACAAAATATGCATACATTGCCATGGCACTTCCGTAAGTGATGAAGTAGGTGACTGGCTCCATGATGTCCCAGGAATACTCCCACCAGGTAAGCCGGGCCAAAATGCCAAACTGTGTGGCCATATAGGCAAGTCCACCCCATAGCACCAAAGTGGTCCTCTTCTCAGCTTTTCTGCTAATCTCAATTCGTACCTATGGAGCACACATGATCAATCAACTGTCAGGCAGTTTGACATAGAACCAATTTTAAACTTTTATTTAAATTGTTCTATGCTCACTAAAGAAACAGGACTCATAGTCAAGACACAAGCTAGTCTCAGTTCTAATAAATATAGCTTGTCTTCCTAAATAGTATCTGTACTTTCACTGAGTAATGTTTTATAGGAGCAATATTTTATAAGACACGTGTTTTATGTTTCACCCTTGAAATAGCTGAAAATATGGTGAAATTATGGGAGCAAATAACTTAGTTTCAATAGCTCTTCATCCAACCACAAGATTACCTTCTTTAAAAGAGGGAAATGAAAACACGCCAGTGTTCTCTCACTGTAGCATACAAGATTTACTCTATTATCAGTTTTTACTTAAAAAGCCTATGAGGGGGTGGAATAGCACAGTGAGTGACAGCATGGACTCTGGATTCAGAACGCCTGAGTTCAGGCCCTAATCTGCAAATCGCCATCAACTTCATTACTGAGCTGTTCTGAGGATTAAATAACAGAATACAGGTAAAATACTTAGCACAATTCCTGGCACATGGCAAATATTCAATAAAGGATGATAATTATTTTATCATAACTGGTACATTAAAAATGCCTTACATTTTGAAAATCTCATCCCCCTTCACAATAGTTTTTCCAGTTTAATTTATCACAATGTTTCTAACAGTCTTAAATTTAATGAGAACAACCCTGAGATACAAGTTCATTATTTTTAAAGAAATCAGGAAAAGCACAATATTAACAGTGTTTGTTCCCTTTCTTAATCTTTAATATAGTCTAACTTCTTAAAATGGAAATACTTGCATTACCATTAAAAAGTGAGGATGACACATGTTCACTGTAAAACATTCAGAAAAGTGTAAAGAAGAAAAATCAATCATAATCCTCCTATGCTATTAGCATTTGGGAATATATTCCTTTTGATTTTTTCTTTGTGTGTGTGTGTAGCAATATGCGTAACCCATTTAAAAATTGGATCATAGTATGCACTAATACGCATACTGTTTTATAATTTACTTTTCATAAAATATCATGAAGTGTTTTCTATAACACAGACCTACATAATCATTTTTAATAGTTGTGTAATATTCTATATAATATTAATTCTTAACTTGGTTAAAATCATTATCCACTACACTCAGACCCTTTCTTGATAAGCAATTTGTCTAATCTTTGTGGTAAAGGTGGTAAATCTGGTTAAGGGCAGTACATTTAGACCTCAAAGCTCTAAGTCCATTATCAAGGCTCCAAAGTCTTCCTTTTTAAGTCCTTTCTTAGCTTTAATTGGAACTTTTTAATGATTCAGTCCTCAAAACTAGTGGACTAATTTGACATAACTCAATTACATAAAGATTGGAGGGGGGAAAAATCAAACATATATGCTCTGGAAAAAATAATGGTGAAGAGAAAATTTGTGAAATTTGAATTTGCACCTTTTCCAGGGGCGCCAGTTGCTCTTTGAGATCCTCTAATCTTTCGATAAGCTCCCTTTCCTTGTTTAACTGGTGCTGCTCGATGCACAGCGTGGTGTACAGCTGCTGGACCAGTGTCTTTACATCGTTCAGCGTTGCTGCGTTTTCATGGCTTAAGAGGTCTGAAAGAAAGGGGTTACATTTTCTTTTTAAATGTATGCCTTAAATGAAGAGTTGCTATTCCTAGGGCTATTAGACAGTGATAAAAACAAGGCAGATGCAGCCACTATAGGGATCTCACCTTCACTGTTAAACTGAAGAAAAGTGATAGTTCTTTTTTAAAAAGGAGGGTCTAAAAATCCTAGACAGTAAACTCACGTTTGGGCAACTTGAAAATTTTGAAACCAACATCCACCATTATATTTTTATAAGTCTAAATGCTATAAATGAGGCAACAAATAATAAGAATCTTCATTAGATAAAGACAAAAAATTTAAAGCAATATGTTAAAAACTAGTACAGAGGTTTAGAATCAATCTGATTATCATGCTTATTAAAATATTGATCTATAATTGATCTGTGGTCTTGCCATTTTAATTGGTGATATTTTCCCCCAACTTACAGTATTTCAAATTTGCAAATACAAATGTATAAGTAAAAATACCATTATCCTAATAATCTTAGCCCCCATACACCTGCCCCTAGCATACCAACTTTTACTTATTCTTGCTGGGGAAAGATACACAATACCTTCATGGGCTTCAATCATGCTTTAAAAGGCAAGAGGTTATAAGAATGATTGAAAAGGTACAAGATTAAATTCTTTGATTCAACATACTCTTCTCTGAGTAGCATGTGTTTCCAGAAATCTAAAAATTATGTTTTGAGAATCTAATAAAAAAAATCAGCTGATCTCAGCTGTTAAAGAATTAAAAAAAAAAAAAAGCACTAGAAGTAAAGCTTTTGTTTTAGAATCTTATTAGCCTTAAATGTGACATTTTGTTAGGTATAGCACAAGGTTAGCTCTCTTCTAAATCAAAATAAGCCACAGTCAGAATTAGGCAAGTATTTCAAAGATTCTTCAAGGATATCCTTTAGTACAGTTACCACAGAAATTCAATCAATGAAAAATTCAAATAAGGGTAGCAAATTGGATTAGAGAGGAGCTGATATAGTAAAATGGGCCATAGCACCTAGCACAGTATCTGGCATGCTTCAGTAAATGTGTGCTGCATTAATGGAAACAGATAAAAGCAAGAACACTGAGTTCTAGAAGTCATCTATGTCAACAGGGTCTTCTTTGCACTAAAGTTGCAGCTCACATTTGCATACAGCTTTACACTTTCCAAAATTACCAGAAGAGGAAACTACACTCCGGAGGGCAGTAACTTGTCTAGAATGTCACAGTGAAGTGGCAGAGTCCACATCTCCTGATGCCAAGGCCTGGAACTGAGTTACAATGCTTCTATTATACCAATATTAATATTTCTCCCGCAAGCTCGGTCCCCTTTCAAAGAGACAATTCCTTAGGTAGGTATAAATTATCTACGGCTAACAAAATCTCCTCACGTATATTATCCCACGTTATCCTCACAATAACAGCATGAGTAAGCTTGGTGCCCACAATTTATAAATGAGGAATTTGAATCCCAGAGAGATAAGATTAACAAACATTTTTGTACTCTATACTGATCTAGTCACTATAGAGGGGAAACAAAAAATCAAATATGAGGTGGTTCCTCTCCTTAATGAGGTCTAATAATAATATTTACCAAGTTGCAGAGCTAGTAGGGACTGGAAAAGATCTTCTGACTAGTAGTCCCATGACTTTCCTACTCTATGCCCTATCATTTTCCATTTCAACTTTCAATACCATAGTTAAACTGTATTTGCTTAGAAGTCCAACGAGAGTGGGAAGGAGAGAGGAAGGGAGGGAAGGAAGGAAGGAAGCAAGCAAATAAGCAAACTAAATAGAATCTCTCTTCTTCCTTTTCCTAATGAAGCATGGGCATGTTAATGATCAAATATGTAGGACAATCAACCTGAAAATGTATAAAATTTGAAATCAGGCTTGCAATTTGTTTTATGAAAAAAGTAAGTTTATATTAGAACATCATTCATTGGAGACTCATTAGTTTAAAAATTAATATTCATATAATGGGTTTTTCTCTGTAGGAAATTTATTTTTTATGTCAATCCTTTATGCCTTCTGGGTTTTATGTTATAGTTAGAAAGGTATTTCTCACTCCAAGGTTAAAAATATATTTCTCTTTTGATTCTTTCAGTACTTTTAATATTTATTTTTCTTCTTTAAAATTTAAATTTTTGATCTACACATGCTTTGACAAGCACTTCCATGTCTAGGTATTTTTTCCTACATATACAACACTAATATACTTCCTAAGTGACAGACTTCAATGCTGCAATATATACTATAGCAAAAGATGAAAACAACATAAAAGTCCATCAATAAATTATAAAATAAGCAGTTAAGTGAATGGTGATATACATTCATACAATGTAATACATAGCAGCTGTGAAAAAGAGTGAAGAATTCTTTATGAACTGGTATCTTGAGATCTTCAGAATACACTGTTAGGTGAGAAAAGCAGTTTGTTGGTTTCACATCTTGTCAATTTGGCTAAACTGGAATTATGTTTCCCCAAATACCTTTCCCTGTATGGTTCCTGATTAGAGTTAACCATAAGAGAAATTCAAGTGCGATTTTGGAAGGCAGAAGTAAAGCAGAAGCCATTATACTCTGAAGGCTGTCATGGGTGGCAGGGAGAAACACATGCAGATGTGCCTGCAGATGCCAGCTTGTGCTTGCTCTCCTCTGCTCTGCATCCAGCCCTTTTTTCTCAACTGCCCCTTTGTTGATTAAAGCAAATCCAGGCCCATAACCAGATGCAGCCTTCTAGGGCTGTGCTGTCCAAAATAGTAACCACTAGCCAAATGTGGCTATTTAAATTTAAATTAATTAAAATGAAATAATATTTAAAATTCAGTTCCTCAGTCACACTAGCCACATTTCAAGTGTTCAATAGCTACAGGTGACTATTGGCTACCGTATTGGACAGTGCAGAAACAGAACATTTTCACTATCACAGAAAGTTCTATTTGACAACACTGTCCTAGGGATTTCCCTATTAGCCCTCCTTTGCTAATCCTTCTTATTCGAATAATTCTATGTGCCTGAATTTCCAGGTTCCCTGGCAAGCTTTGATTTGTCCACCTTGTCATCGCTTCAAAATTAGTGACTTTGATCTTCCAAGCTCCCCTTTTCAGACGCTTGCTTCTTCAGCTTCATCTACAATTGTACACTCTCGTTCCTATAATAAATCTTTTATTGCACAATATTCACGTGATTCTGCTTCCCAATTGAATCCTGACTGATACAAACAGTATGCATGATATGCTATTATTTGCATAAAAAGGGAAAAAGAGGGGCCAGCCTGGTGGCGCAGCAGTTAAGTTTGCACGTTCTGCTTCGGCAGCCCGGGGTTCCCGGGGTTCCCTGGTTCAGATCCCCGGTGTGGATATTGTACCACTTGGGTGGTAGGCATCCCACATACAAAGTGGAGGAAGATGGGCACGGATCTTAGCTCAGGGCCAGTCTTCCTCAGCAAAAAGAGGAGGATTGGTAGCAGATGTTAGCTTAGGGCTAAACTTCCTTAAAAAAAAGGGAAAAAGATTATGCGGTTCATATTTACTTATGAACGCACTATTTTTGGTAGAAAATATAAGAACATTGCTTGCTGGCACAGAGGAGGAAATGGTGGCTGTGGAACAGGGATGAGAAAACTTTTTCCCATAGATTCTTTGACTTTGGGAGTTGAACCTTGTGAATGTATTATCTATTCAAAACAAATAAAAAAATGTAATGTGCAACCGCATACCTCCTAACAGCAATGAAAAGACTATAAATATGATAATTCATAGGAAATTAGTCTCACAGATGTCCAATTCTAGGCCTTGTTGAATATAGGCAGAGTTGTTATTTTTCTGATCAGGCATCAGTAAAGCCCTGGAAAACTCAAGGGACTCAGCTTTATTTTGTTAGGTTTTCTTGACAGGAAGGATATGGTTCCAAGGTATTATCATGGTGGAGGAAAACAACCTCAAACCCTTGACCCTGAGAAACCTACCCACATATTTGCAGATGAAATTATAGGAAGAGGGAAGATAAATATGCTAATGGCTTAACGACAACACTGTTGGATGATTTGCTT
This sequence comes from Equus quagga, assembly GCF_021613505.1. NCBI lineage: Eukaryota > Metazoa > Chordata > Mammalia > Perissodactyla > Equidae > Equus > Equus quagga. The sequence goes on from NC_060268.1 coordinate 124,513,735, forward strand.
CACTAAAAATGCAATTAGATATTTATTAATGTTTCTGCACATGCCATCAGTGCAGATACAGAAAGAAAGATACAGAAAGACAGGGAGATGTACTAACATAATGGGAACTGGAAAGTCTTTTCAGCTACTAACATGGTTTGGGAAGGACTTTGGCTATTTGAGTCTCTGATAAGGTATTCATTATTGCTGGTATTTGGTTTGCCCATTCAACCTTTTCTCTGAAATTATTTATGTTTCCAATATCCTCTGGATGGATAAGTGGGGAAAGGGGCTTAGTGGTGCCAATCAAAATGATTCTCCTTAACAAAAAAACTTTCAACAACTAGTGAAATAGGGTATATTCTCCTCCTCTCCAAGACTAAGAGGAACGTAGTTAATTACTACTTCAACATGGATTGGGATAAAAGGCTTTTTGTGTTCCCTTTCCATATTCTCCCCTCTATTCTAGATTTAGATTAGGGTTTAAAATAATCTAATTGCTAAAACAGTTACTCTTCTCATACTGCAGTAGTCAGGGGGGAATCCAGCCATATACATCTATGATAACCAAAGGAATGCAACGGAGTTTGCAACTAGCCTTACTGCTATGACTTGCCCCATGTTCCATTTCAGTTTTTTCCTGCCTCTTCCCTCCAATTTTGAGGTTAGGTACAAGGGTTGTCAATACTTAGGTATCCATAATATCTATGGACTGCCAATTCCACACAAAAATTAAATGTGGCTATATGGATCCTATATGAATAAGCCCTCTATCCTCAGTGCCTGGTGGAAGTATGTGAAATTAAGTTTTCACAGAGTATTTTTACTTCTAAAGTGCTATCCATAAACAGGAAAAAGGAAAACAGGAGAAAGAAGTAAAAGTTAAAGGGGGTAAGGAGAGAACAATGAAGGGCAGCAGAATTTGCTACCCTAAAATGTGTCTCTTTGGCTTGATTATTTTTATGAACAAAAAACTCAGGAAGAAACTTTGACCTCCCCACAAATCGCCTAAAAGAATTTAAGATAGAAAGCCTATTCCAGGAAGGAGCTAATACCATAGATAACTATAGTATAATATGAACTAGGCATGGTAGACAGGGAGGAACCTAGCAAGGCCCATTTGATCAAAGTCCTCTCCACGTCTTTGCAAGGCTTGGCAAATATATGTTCATCAAACATTTGTTTTCCATCTCCATGTTAATTGCCTTCCTCTCCTTTTAATTCCAAAACCACTATCCCCAACACCCTCCTTTGTCTTTAGCTAAAGATGGTATTGAAAATAGTGGCTATGGCCATTTTAGTGAGTTACTCAGTTTTCCTGGGTTTCTCCCATGTATACATGTTATTAAACTCCATTTGATTTTTTCCTATTATCGTCTCACGTCAATTTAATTCTTAAGACCAACCAGAAGAACCTAGATGGCAGAGGAATATTTCTTCCTTCTCTACAGTAGGAAAAATTGTGTCAAAACTTAAAAAATGGTTCTGGAAAAGTTTTCCTTTGTTAACTATTTTAACTTTTATTAGATAAAGGAGATTTGTTCCATCTGCTCCACATATAAAATCCTAGTGTTCCTTCTCATTACCTGATACCCCAAACCTAGTGCCTTCAATTCCTTTTCTCCATGTAGCCTTCTCACTAAACAGAGTTACAACGTGGGGAAGAGGAATATGCTTACTCATCTAGATGATTGACATTCCTCTCAAATACAGATATTCAAACTGCTCTCTTACTCAATGCGAAGCCAGGTACCTGAGCATTATTGTAGATATTCAATAAGAATGTGATTGCCTTTCAACCTCGTTCCCAACACAGACATAGATGAGTCTTGTCAATTTTCTGTTTTCTTGCTTAATTTGAGGGGCAACTCAAGGATCTAGAGGATTTGTCAGCTTGTTTTGCAGAAGAAAGAGAGTGCCCTCAGAGAGGCTGCAATCACCGATGGCCAGCTGCCAGCTGCCACTGAGGCCCATGGGCTTATCGGGAGTGACCTCTTTGTTTCTCTGAAGCTCCTCCTGCCAAGCCCCTTAGCTCTATAAAACCCCCTGCTTTCTGCTCTTGTTAAGGCAGATTTAAGCAAACCTATGCTCCCACCTTCTCGTTTTGGCCAATTCAAATAAAACCTTTCTCCACCTCCAAGCACCAATGTCTCAGTGTTCGGCTTACTGTGCATCAGGCACACGAACTTGAGATTAAGAGGTTCGGTATCAAATGTAGCTGAAAAGGAGGGGGGACTTGGATGCTAGCAATATCTTCCTCAGAGAGGGAGAGGAAGATAATATGGTGGAAACAAAATTAAAACCTATTTTACATTTTCTCAAAAGAAAAAAGGTTTTCTTTATGATGTTTTAAAGGTTGGAGAAAAAGTGTTTATGGACTTAGTATTATCTGAGCTTCTGTGAGAAATGGTGTTTAATAGCATAATCTCTCATTGGCTAATAAGAGAGCTGAGAGAGCTCTGATGTGTGAATTTAAATTCTGAAAAGATCTCTTTAAATTCTACACCAGTGCTGCTATTGAGCTTACCAAATTTCACACTTCAATTTACAATTATTCCATGAATTACAGACTCCTGACTCTTGAAAACTTCACATTCAAATTGACTTCTAGGGAAGCTGGGTAGCTATTTCACAGTTCTGAGATATAGATAAAGCAAAGAGTTGTTAGGATGCCAAATCGATTACCAGAGAATCAGATATAATATCTCCCCTTTTCAGTTTCTACCTTTAGGTTCCTTATTCAACTTGGGAATAGCCCTATTTAAAAAACTAGGGGGCTGGTCCCATGACTGAGTGGTTAAGCTCACATGCTTCGCTTTAGTGGCCCGGGGTTCACTGGTTCAGATCCTGGGCGTGGACCTACACACTGCTCATTAAGCCATGCTGTGGTGATGTCTCTCAAAGAAGAACTAGAATGACCTACAACTAGGATATACAACTATGTACTGGGGCTTTGGGGAGAAAAAACAAAAGAGGAAGGTTGGCAACAGATGTTAGCTCAGGGCCAATATTCCTCACCAAAGAAAAAAAAAAACAAAAAAACATGGCTTTAAAAAGAAAAAAGAAAAAGCCCCTAAAACACTCATTTCTGTTTTAAAAATACAGTATTAGACAAGACGGTTGGAATTATTCATTGATTAAAATACCTCTAGTTTTTGACAACTTTTGATAACATATGGGAGCCCATATCTCTACTTTTCTGATTGTTATACTTTATATAAGAATATATCAGTCAATTTTTAAAATTTTACTAATACAACAGAAAATCTAAATAGAAGGAACTCTCTAGGTAATTCACAAACACACAAAAAAACTGAATATAATGCCCTCAAGGTCTATCTATGTTGTTGCAAATGGCAGAATTTCCTTCTTTCTCATGGCTGAATAATATTCTATTATATGTATATACCACATCATCTTTATCTATTCATCTGTAGATGAACACTCAGGTTGTTTCCATATCTTGGCTACTGTGAATGCTGCTGCAATGAACATGGGAGTGCAGATAGCTCTTCCAGATCCTGATTTCATTTTCTTTGGATATATATCCAAAAGTGGGACTGCTGGATCATGTAGTAGTTCTGTGTTGGTCAAAGGGTAACCAACTTCCAACTATAAGATGAATAAATTCTGGGGATCTAACGTACAGCATGGTGACTGTAGTTCACAACACTGGAATGTTTACTTGGAAGTTGCTAAGAGAGTAGATCTTAAGAGTTCTCACCACAAAAAAGAAATAGTAATTATGTGAGGTGATGGAGGTGTTAACTAATCCTACTGTGGTAATCATTTTGCAACATTTAAGTGTATCAAATCATCACATTGTACACTTTAAATTTATACAATGTTATATGTCAATTATGTGTCAATAAAGCTGGAAAAAAAATGAAGAGCAAACTCAAAGAACAACAAAAAATCTGAGTAAAATAAGGCCTGTGCTTCTGTTATTTTAAAGAGAACTTCTAGTCCAAGAATCAGGGACTAAAGAAGGAAAACATATTAGCATAGCTAATATATAGCTAACAACCCTGGTCTACATGTTCAATGATTCCAACTTAATAAAATCCGATTCAGTAATCTCTTACTGTTTAAAAGATACTTTTCAGATGTCAGGAACACGGAGGAGTGAGCGGTTTTCTTTGTCTCTCCCCCTCTGAACTACAACTAAATGGACATTCATTGATCAAGAGAAGGTACTCACATAGCACCTCAGGACACCTGAGAGACCAGTGCTGCTATACCTTGGAAGGTGGATGGACTACCCCCAGGGAGGACGTGGAGATAGGTGACACCTCTCTGGCCTCAGACAGCCCAGTACCTGCGAGCAACTCTCCCGGCTGAAGTGTTCAGAGCACTGCTGTGGCCCTGAGGGTGGGCATGTGGCTTGGTGTGACTGTCAAAACAGGTGACTACAGTCCTAAGCCCCCCGTGGTTGTTCTTTGGACCAGCGGGAAAATCCACAGTCCCACTGTGGCCCCAGGGAGTGACCTGGGCTCATACTGATAGGGAGCCCCCACGCACCAAGCAAAAAGGCTGGCGTGACCCAGGAGTAGATGCAGCATGGCCAGGCAAGCAAACTGCTGGCTGCCTTAAATGCCCATAGTTCTGCTGCAGCCCTGAGGGGACAAGTGAGATCCTGTGGGACCAGATGGCGATGGAGCTGAGTCTGGGCAAAGAAGTTCCTGGCTGCCTTGAAAGCCCATAACACTGCTGCATTCCCTAAGGGGGGAGCGTGTCTAGGCTGGTCTGTGAGAGCAGGTGGAAGCAAATCAAAGCACCAGTGTGGCTATTCCCACAGTTGACAGGAGACCCCACAGGGACACTGCGATAACAAGGAGTGGGCCAGGCAGGGTCAGGAAAAGCGGATGGGGATCCTGGTGGGCTCAGATTACACAGCTCCTGCCCCCTTGTCCCAGTGGCAGCAAGTGGAAGCAGTAACCAAACTCTATCTCTATGCAGAGGCACAAATCCATGCCATCCACAGCATGAAAAAAAAATATATTAAATCTCCAGAACAGAAGGAAAATGGCAAGTACCCAGAAAACAATCCTGAAGACACAGAAATCCATAACCAAAATGACAAAGAATTCAAAATAGCTATCGTTAAAAAACTCAATGAGTTAAAAGAGAGTACAGATAGACAACTCAATGAGTTCAAGAGTAACATCACAAAAGAGCTTGAAACTATAAAGAAGAACCAATCAGAAATGTTGGAGATGAAAAACAAAATGGATGAGATTAAGAAAAATCTGGGCTCCCTGAACAGTAGGGCTGATAATATAGAGGACAGAATTAGCAGTCTGGAGGACAGAAATATAGAAATGCTTCAGACAGAGGAGGAGAGAGAACTAAGACTAAAAAGAAATGAAGAAACTCTCCAAGAAATGTCTGACTCAATTAGGAAATGCAACATAAGGATTATAGGTATCCCATAGGGGGAAGAGAAGGAGAATGAAGCAGAAAGCTTGTTCAATGAAATAATAGCTGAGAACTTCCCAAACTGGGGGAGGGAGCTGGAAATCCATGTGACAGAAGCCAATAGATCCCAAAACTTTGTCAATGTAAAAAGACCACCTCCAAGGCATTTAGTAGTAAGGCTGGCAAAAGTCAATGACAAAGGAAAAATATTAAGAGCAGCAAGGCAGAAGAAAACAACCTACAAAGGAACCCCTATCAGGTTGTCAGCAGATTTCTCAGCAGAAACCTTACAGGCTAGGAGACAGTGGAATGATATATTCAAAACTCTGAAAGACAAAAATTTTCAGCCAAGAACACTCTATCCAGGGAAAATATCCTGCAAATATGCAGAAATAAAAACTTTCCCAGATTAACAAAAGTTAAGGGAGTTCATCACCACAAGATCCCCCCTACAAAAAATCTTCAGGAAGGCCGTCATACCTGAAAGAAAAAGAAAAAGAAAAAGAACAGGGGTTACAAAACCCTGAGCAAAGAGATAAGTAGATAGACAAAATCAGAAAATTGCAGCTCTCCATCAGAACAGGCAAGCAAATGCTTAATTATAACATGAAAGATAAAGGGAAAGAAAACACCAAAAATAGATATAATCTTGTCATTTTAACCACAGACTCACAACACAAGAAGAAAAAATATGTGACAATAACAACTTAGAGGGGAAGAGGAAAGGAACGGCACCGCCTTAGTGTAAGGAAATAAGAGGCTATCAGAAAATGGACTATCTCATCTATGAGATGTTTTATACAAACCACATGGTAACCACTAAACAATTAGAACAGAGACACAAATGATAAATAAGGAGAAAACTAAGAAAACCAGCATAGAAAACTACTTAACTGAATGGGAAGTCCAAAATACATGGGACGAGAAACAAAGGAAATGCAGTAGAACTGGAAAACACAAGATAAAATGGCAGCATTAGGTTCCCACATTTCAATAATCACTCTAAATGCAAATGGATAGAATTCTCCAATGAAAAGATAGAGAGTGGCAGGATGGATTAAAAAACAAAACCCAACAATATGCTGCCTCCAGGAAACACACCTCAGCCCCAAAGACAAACACAGACTCAGAGTGAAGGGATGGAAGACGATACTCCAAGCTAATAGTGAACAAAAGAAAGCAGGTATTGCCATACTTATATCAGACAAAGTAGACTTCAAGACAAAACAGGTAAAGAGAGACAAAGGGGGCAGTTTATAATGATAAAAGGGACACTCCACCAAGAAGACATAACACTTATAAATATATGCACACCCAACACAGGAGCAACAAAGTACATAAAGCAACTATTAACAAAACTAAAAGGAGATATCAAGAACAATACAATAATAATAGGAACCTCAACACCCCACTTACACCAATGAATAGATCATCCAGACAAAAAGTCAACATGGAAATTGTAGAATTAAGTGAAAAATTAGACCAGATGGACTTAGATATATAAAGAACACTCCATCCACAAACAGCAGGTTGTACATTCTTCTCAAGTGTGCATGGAACATTCTCAAGGATAGACCATATCTTGGGAAACAAAGCAAGCCTCAATAAATTTAAGGGGACTGAAATAATATAAAGCATCTTTTCTGACCATAAAGCTATGAAACTAGAAATCAATTACAAGAAAAAAGGTGGGAAAGGGGCAAATATGTGGAGATTAAACAACAAGCTACTGAACAACCAATGGATCATTGAAGAAATCAAAGGAGAAAGCAAATATTATCTGGAGACAAATGAAAATGAAAACACACCATATCAACTCATTTGGAATGCAGCAAAAGCAATCATAAGAGCGAAATTCATTGCAATATAGGCTCACCTCAACAAACAAGAAAAATCTCAAATAAGCAATCTCAAACTACACAAAACAGAATTAGAAAAAGAAGAACAAACAAAGCCCAAAGTCAGTAGAAGGAGATAAATAATAAAAATTAGAGCAGAAGTAAATGAAATTGAAACAAAAAAGACAGTAGAAAGGATAAATGAAACAAAGAGCTGGTTCTTTGAGAAGATAACAAAATTGACAAGCCCTTAGCCAGCTTCACTAAGAAAAAAAGAGAGAAGACTCAAATAAATAAAATTAGAAATGAAAGAGGAAAAAGTACAATGGGTATCACAAAAATACAAAAGATTATAAGAGAATACTATGAAAAACTATATGCTAACAAATTGGACAACCTAGAAGAAATGGATAAATTCCTTGAGACTCTTACAACCTCCCAAAACTAAATCAAGAAGAGAATAGAGAATCTGAATAGACCAATCACAAGTAGAGAGATTGAAACAGTAACCATAAACCTCCCCTGCAAAAAATGTCCAGGACCAGATGGCATCTCTGGAGAATTCTACCAAACATTCAAAGATTTAATACCTATCCTTCTCAAACTATTCCAGAAAATTGAGGAAGATAGAGCACTTCCTAACACATTCTATGAGGCCAACATCACTGTGATACCAAAGCAAGACAAGGACAACACAAAGAAGGAAAATTGCAGGCCAATATCACTGATGAACATAGATGCAAAAATCCTCAACAGAATATTGGCAAAACGAATACAGCAATATATTAAAAAGATCATACACCATGATCAAGTGGGATTTATACCAGAGACAAAGGGATGGTTCAACATCCACAAGTCAATCAATGTGATACACCACATTAACAAAATGAGGAACAAAACCCACAAATGATCATCTCAATAGATGCAGAGAAAGCATTTGACAAGATCCAACATCCATTTATGATAAAAATGCTCAATCAAATGGGTATAGAAGGAAACTACCTCAACATAATAAATGCCATATATGACAAACCCACAGCCAATATCATACTGAATGGGGAAAAACTTAAAGCCATCCCTCTGAGAACAGGAACAAGACAAGGGTACCCACTCTCACCACTCTTATTTAAGATAGTACTGGAGGTTTTGGCCAGAGCAATGAGGCAAGAAAAACAAATAAAAGGAATCCAAATAGGCAATGAAGAAGAGAAATTCTCACTATTTGTAGATGACATGATTTTATATATATATAAAACCCGAAGAAGTCTATTGGAAAGCTACCATAAATAAGCAACAATTTCAGCAAAGTTGGAGGGTACAAAATCGACTTACATAAATCAGTTGCATTGCTATACTCTAATAATGAACTAACAGAAAGAGAACTCAAGAACACAATCCCATTCACAATCACAACAAAAAGAATAAAATATCTTGGAATAAATTTAACCAAGGAAATGAAAGACCCATACAATGAAAACTACAAGACTTTCCTGAAAGAAATTGATGATGACATAAAGAGATGGAAAGACATTCCATGCACATGGATTGGAAGAATAAACATGGTTAAAATGTCCATACTACCTAAAGCAATCTACAGATTCAACGCAATCCCAATCAGAATCCCAATGACATTCTTCACAGAAATAGAACAAAGAATCCTAAAATTCATATGGGGCAACAAAAGATCCCAAATTGCTAAAGCAATCCTGAGAATAAAGAACAAAGCTGGAGGTATCACAATCCCTGACTTCAAAATATACTACAAAGCTATAGTAATCACAACAGCACGGTACTGGTACAAAAACAGGCACACCGATCAATGGAACAGAACTGAAAGGCCAGACATAAAACCACACATCTACCAACAGCTAATCTTTGATACAGGAGCTAAGAACATACAACGGAGAAAAGAAAGTCCCTCCAACAAACGGTCTTGGGAAAACTGGACAGCCACATGTTAAAGAATGAAAGCAGACCATTCTCTTATGCCATTCACAAAAATAAACTAAGGTCTTGAAGCCAAGACCTGAAACCATAAGACTTCTAGAAGAAAATATAGGCAGGACACTCTTTGACATTGGTCTTAAAAGGATCTTTTCAGACACCATGTCTTCTTGGACAAGGGAAACAAGAGAAAGAATAAACAAGTGGGACTTCATCAGACTAAAGAGTTTCTATAAGGCAAGGGAAAACAGGATTGAAATGAAAAGATAACCTACCAACTGGGAAAAAAATATTTCCAAATCATATATCCAACAAAGGGTTAATCTCTATAATATATAAAGAACTCACACAACTCAACAACAAAAAATCAAATGATCTGATCAAAAGATGGGCAGGGGATATGAACAAACATTTCTCCAAAGAAGATATATGGATAGCCAATAGGCACATGAAAAGATGTTCATCATCACTGATCATCAGGGAAATGAAAATCAAAACTACACTAAGATATCACCTGAGACCCATTAGAATGAGTATAATAACAAAGACAAAAAATAACAAATGTTGGAGATGTTGTGGACAAAAAGGAACCCTCAAACACTGCTGGTAGGAATGTAAACTGGTGCAGACACTATGGAAAACAGTATGGAGATTTCTCAAAAAATTACAAATAGAAATACCATACGACCCAGCCATCCCACTACTGTGTATCTATCCAAAGAACTTGAAATCAGCAATTCAAAGAGACTCATGCACCCCTATGTTCATTGCAGCATTATTCACAATAGCCAAGATGTGGAAGCAACTCAAGTGCTCATTGACCAATGAATGGATAAAGAAGACGTGGTATATATATACAATGGAATACTACTGTGCCATAAAAATGACAAAAATTGTCCCATTCATAACAACATGGATGGACCCTGAGGGTATTACTTTAAGCAAAAACAAACTATGTATGATTCCACTCATATGTGGAAGATAAAGAAATACATAGACAAAGAAAACAGATTAGTTGTTACCAGGGGAAAGGAGGGTGGGAGGTGGGCACAAAGGTAAAGGGGCGCACCTATGGGATGACTGACAAATAATAATGTACAACTGAAATTTCACAACGTTGTAAACTATCATAACCTCAATTAAAAAAAAAAAGAAAAAAAAGAAAGTTTTCCATCCTTACTATACCTCTCCAAACTTTTTCTAAGCTGGTTCCATTTCAACTAGCTTGAACACAGAAGAAAATCTGGCTTTCTGAACAACTAAAATGCAACCAAGTTAACTCATTTAATTCACTCAATACAGAATGACCACCTGAGTCAATGAGGGATACAAAATCACAGTGCCTTCCCTGTGAGCATTTACAAAGAAAAGGAATGAGAAGAATTCAGAGAGGACATTAGTCACTTCTGGTTGTCTGGGAGTCAAAGAAAGAATAGGATCTTAAAGGCTTCATCGAAGAGCTGACTGATGATTTTGACATGAGGAAACAGGAAGGTTAGGCTCCTGACATGAGGTTAGGAACACAGGAAAAAGGCATCTTAGAGGAAAGGGGAACAAACACGGAGATGGCAAAGAATGGGACATGGTTCAGGAAAGAGCAAAGGAATACAGAGTGGAGGAAAAGTGGACAACATATGAGAAGGAAAGAGAAAATTTTTAAAGGTAAATGTGGACAAGATTTCAGAGGCATCAATACTTACACTTTCACTCAGAACTTTCTCTACATTTAGACACAATTCTCACAAGCAGAATCAAAAAGAAGGGATGTCCTAGCAGGCTGATGGAGGGGTGGTGGTGGTGGAAAGGGCATTAACAGCGCAATAAGTGAGAATCAATATTGAGGGCAAAGAGAGAAAAGTGACCAAAAAAGACACAACTTAAAATGCTTTTAGAGGGCTATTTAGTATCTGTGCTGTGCAGATAGTACTAGGGTGAACAGAAAAATCAGTAATATTGACTCTGTCTTTAAAATTTTGATATTTTGTTCATTATAGATTTTTTGCATTAACTTTAGTTTTTAAAAATAGTTCATTAAAATATTATGTATTTATCTTGATAACTGAATTTCTTGGCACCCCCTCAAAATCTGCACCTAAGGTAAGTACCCCACTTTTTTGGATAAAAGCATATACATGCCAGAAGTTCCTAAAGATTATTAATGTACAATAATTGACTTTCAGACTGCTGACCTTGAGCCATCAAAAAAAAAAAAGGGATTAATTCCTGTTACAAATGTTTAAGCGGACAAGGAAGTCCAGAATTTATTTCAAAAAGATTCCCCCATAATGTTATCAAAATAATATGACTTTTAGCCTGTATGAAGGGAAGGAGCTTAAGTTATATAAAACATTCATTTCTGTAAAACAGAGTGACAATATCTAATAGTAACGCATACCAGTGTCTGGTAGAATCTAAGTTTTAGTCAGTGTACTAGCCAAGTGCCAGGTATTCAATGAGCTCTCCACTGAAACAGAGTCTACCTGTATGTAACACTTCCAGGGTCCTTTGAATATTGTCCATTTCTCAAGGTTATCCAGGGAAAAGTAAAGTTCTTTGCAAAAGCCCTTCCCACATTTCTCGGATCTTAGCAAGGTTACTTTTTACCTCTCTTTGGCGGTCGTACGTGATAGGTTAAGTCATTGATGACCAGCTTGAAGTCATCCAGGAGGAGGAGGTCGATCCCTGTTGAAGCAGCAACTCGAACACCATCTGTGAGAAATTGAAATGAGAAAATTTAAACTTGTCATATGTCCAATTTATTCAAGAATGGTCAGGAAAAAGCAATCTTCAAAATAGATTTTTAAAATTACATTTTCTGTTTTAAATTTCAGTTAACTTGTTGCCTCACCCTCAAGTTCTATGCTAAACAAAACTTATATTATCTGAGGTTTTTTGTTTTCATGGCCTTGAGTCTGTGAAGATTTAACAACATGTTTTTCTGGCAGAACTTTAGGAACAACTGAGATAATTACATAGATGTTTAGGTGTCAGTTGGAAATCTAGGGTCACTGGGAGAGCTGCTTGGATGTCTTATATCTGTCTATGAGGGAAGTTGGTTGAGTAAAAAAATCAATATTTTCTAATAGATGGTACTTTTCAGTAGAGTTACTGATTAGTTGACAGTAATTTGGTGAAGACAGATGCTAGTGTTAGCAAAACACATCAAAGCAGTCTACTAATTATATTACTAGATGAGTTGAGACTTAAGTATATTTAAAATACTTAAGACAGAAATGTGGCAAATAGTTTAACAACTGGTAAATCAAAGGGTAAATGGGTACTTACTGTACTAGTCTTTTATGTTTTCTGTAGGTTTAAAATTTTTCAAGGTAAAAAAGGAAAAAAATGTAAGGCAGTTAAAAAATAAATAAATGAGGGGGTTGGCCCCATGGCCAAGTGGTTAGGGTTGCGCACTCCACTTCGGTGGCCCAGGGTTTTGCCAGTGAGGATCCTGGGTGTGGACCTAGCGCGGCTTGTCAAGCCATGCTGAGGCGGCATCCCACACAGCAGGACTGGAGGGACCTACAACTAGAATGTACAACTACATACTGGAGGGCTTTGAGGGGAGGGGAAGGAAGGGGGAGGAGAGGAGGGAGAGCAGAAGGAGGGAGGAGGAGGGGGGGAGGTGGGGGGAGAAGGAGGAGGAGGAGAAGAAGAAGAAGAAGAAACTGCCAACAGATGTTAGCTCATGGTCAATCTTAAAATAAATAAATAAATAAATGAAATTATTTCATGTCAAATGGGAATTTTTAGTGCCTTAAATTCTTTTCAAATCATATATGTCTTTATTTTACAAACTTTTATGTGAAAACACAAGAAGATCTAAGAAGAAGTCCTAATATTTCATATCTCCAGAGATGAGGGCTCGACTACTGGAAAAATTTATTTCATGCCTAAGGTAATGATAAAAGGTCTCAATAATACAAAAAGTGACTGATTGCTCATCTTTGCCCATGGCATTATATGTGAGGTGCTTCTGAATGAGACTCCCTGTGTATATACATTTGCTTAAACTGAAGAATTATATTCTGAGAACTAGGAGAGAAATCACTGTCTCTCCCGACATTTGCTAAGCAAAAAAATGCGTTCTAAGGTTACCAGTATGGAATTCTTTTGCAGTGATGCGTGTGTGTGTGTAGAAGTGGTTTGAGGGGAAGAGAGGGGTGGGTGGGAATTAATAATGAAAGCGACTATACCTGGTGAATAGATGGCAACTCTGTCAATTCCCCGATCCTCTTCTTGCAGTTGTCGTAAAAACACACCAACAGAGTCTGAGATAGGTTTGAGTGTGAACTGGCAGCGCTCACGCCGGGATGGTAGCCTCACAGATATCACAGGTAACCCATTTTGATAGACCACTGTTACATCTGAGTGAAAAAGACCCATAAATCATATGATAATTAGATTTTATTATAAGTTAAAGCTACCTCATTGCTCGTCTTAAATGCGGGTCTATTATCATTAGCGTGGTTCAAAATGTTTTCAAAGGTTGAAGAATATGCCTGTAGTTTTAGTTGAAGGTTATTCTGGGAACTGGCTTATGGAAGATCATATGGATGACACAATTTTTTTTTCAGAGAAAAAAAACATGCAAAGGATTATCTTCTAAGTGGGTCAAGGAGAAGCTTTCCCAGGAATTTGAGGTAAAGTTCTTGGTATTGGTGAATATAAACCCTGATTCCATTTAGTAAGATTTTATTAAGGAGCCAGAGATTGCTAGGCCAGACGCTATAACCTGCAGGAGGTGGCTCTTGGGAGCCAGCGCTTTCAAGAATCCCTGGGGAATGACATCTGAAAGTTTACTAATAAGCGAGACTCTTACTCAAGGACAGTTAACTCATATGGACATATTATGATGTAATCAAAAACAACTCCTTTTATGTTCTCTTGAACATCTTTCTGAGGTTAGCTAGAAGCCCAAGCTCAACTATCTGGGATTTCTTAACAAAAAGTTATTAAGGGAAACATCATAACCTATATAACTGAAAGGATTTTCTACAACAGTACAATGCAGAATTCCTCATCTTTTTCCTCAATAGTCTTGATTTACGTAGCCTTAGTAACTAAAACAAATGTCAGAACAATTCCCTTTCAAAATCATTTTCAAATGATTTTTTTAAATAAATAAATTTTGAACCAGAATTTTTTACATTAGCAACCAAGCATTTAAAGATGAGAAGTGAGCCCTAGCCTGTGAAGGAAAATAGGCTTTCCAGTAAAATCTGGGAGAGAATCCTGGCTCTTTAACTTCAGGTATATGATATAACTTCTCTGAGCCTCACTTTTTTCATATATAAAATGGATCTAATCCTTAACTGACAGAGTTGTTGTGACAAATAAATAAAATAAACCATTTAAAACACTTAGCACACTCCTTGATACATAAGTGATGTTTCTTTATTAGCTTTTTTTAAGAATCAAAAGATACATTCTATAATATTTCTAAGGATTCATTCCCCTCAAAATTGAAGAGTTGAGAGGAAATACATATAGATTAATGTTCCAGAAATTCCAAATGCATCAAATTTCCCATAGTTGGAGTCATTTACATCTTATTTCCTTGCCTATTCTAGTAACTTATAAGGCCTACAATGTATACAAAGCCTCACACTACATTCTTTCATGACTTAAACTTTAAAAGTATCCTTTATTAAGGGCATAGTTATAAATAACAAAATACACTCTTAGTTTAAGTGGACATCTGATGAGTTTTGACACAATAATCAAGATGAAGAACATTTCTAGTACCCCTCTTCTTGATCCCCATCCCAGCTGATCCCTGGGCAGCCACTGATTCGATTTTTGTCTCCACAGATTATATTTAGTTTTTTTAGAATTTTATATTACTGGAATCATATGGTATGTACTCTTTTGTATCTGGCTCCTTTCTCTCAGCATAAAGATTTTGAGATTCATCCATGTTGTTGCATACATTAGCAGTTCATTCAGATACACCATAATTTGTTTATCCATTCACCTGTTAATTGATATTTGGATTGTTTCCAGTCTTTGGCTACTATGAGTAAAGTTTTTATGATGGTTCACTTACAAGTCATTTATTTTTGTGATATACCTTTTCTTATCCTTTTACTTTTAAGCTATCTGTGTCTTTATATTTAAAGTGGATTTCCTGTAGACAGCATATAGTTGGGTCTTGCTATTTTATCCAATCTGACAATCTCTGCCTTTTAATTAAAGTTGCATATCATTTGCATTTAATAAATTATAAATATGGTTGTGTATAAACCTACCATCTTGTTACTTGTTTTCTTGACCCAACCATTCTTTCCTCTACTTATCCTCTGTTCTTACCCTCTTTTAGATTAACTGAGTATTTTTATAATTACATTTAATCTCTACTATTGGCTTTTTAACCATACTTTTAAAAACATTTTTATGGGTTACTCTATGGTAGGTATTGGCAACATTTTCTGTAAAGGGCTAGATATTAAATCTTAACGCTTTGTGGGCCATTAGATCTCTGCTGTAACTATAGACTGCACTGTGATGCAAAAGCAGCTGTTGGCACTATGTAAACAAATGGGCATGGCTGTGTTCCAATAAACTTTATTTACAAAAATAAGTAGTGGGCGGATTTGGCCTAATGAGTTTGCTGAACCCTCCCCAAAGGTTACAATATAAATGTTTAACTTACCACAGTCAGTCTTCAAACAATATACTATTTCAGGTATAGTGTAGAGAACCCTACAACAACATATTTCCATCTCCCGTTTTGTGCTACTGTTCTTATACATTTTATTTCTACATATTATAAACCACACAATACATTATTTTTACTTTGACAACTGATTATATTTTAAAGAAATTTTAAAATGAGGAAAAAAAATCTTTTATATTTACACACATATTTACCCTTTTGGTGTTTCTCATTCCTTTTGTATTGATCCAAATTTCCATTTGGTATCACTTTCCTTTTGCCTCAGGAGCTTCTTTAAACAATTCCTGTTGTGCAGATGTATTGGCAATAAATTCTCTCAGCTACGGTAAACCTGAAAAAGTCTTTATTTCACCTTCATTTTTGAAAGATATTTTTGCTGTGTAAAAAACTCTAGGTTGACAGATGTTTTTTCCTTTTAGTACTCTAAAGAACTTACGTTTTCTGGTTTGCATAGTATATGATAAATTCATATATATTCTTATCTTTGTTCCTCTGTATGTAATATGTCTTTTTGCCTCTGGCTGCTTTTAATATTTTCTCTTTATCATTGGTTTTCAACAATTTGACTATAAAGTTCCTTTATATGGTTTTCTTTATGATTATTCTATTTGGGAATTGTTAGACTTCTTAGATCTGTGGGCTCATAGTTTTCATCAAATTTGGAAAAATTTTGGCCATTATTCAAATATTTTTTTTGTCTCCCACCCTTCTCCTTCTGGGATTCCAGTTACACTTAATATTATACCATGTGATATTGTCTCACAGGGCACTGAGGCTCTCTTCAAACATTTCAGGGTTTTTTCCCTCTCAGATTCATTCTGGATAGTTTTAATTGCTATGCACTTCAATGTCACTGATCTTTTCTTCAGCAGTTTCTAATCTGCTGTTAATTTCCTCACAAAGTTTTTCATTTCAGATATTATATCATTCATCTCTAGAAGTTCCATTTATTTTTTATATCTTCTACTTTTTTTTTTTTTTTTTGATGAGGAAGATTGTCCCTGAGCTAACATCTGTGCCAATCTTCCTCTATTTTGTATGTGGGTCACCTGCCACAGCTTGGCTTGACGAGTGGTATGTAGGTCCAAGCCTGGGATCTGAACCTGTGAACCCCAGACTGCCAAAGTGGAGCATAAGAACTTAACCACTATGCCACAGTGCCAGCCCTACTTTTCTTCACTTTATGCTTACGTTTTCCTTTTTCTTCCTGAATATAAGGATCATATTTATAATAGCTACTTAAAAATCTTTGTTAATTCCATCATCTCTGTCATTTCTAGGTCTGTTTCTATTGAATGATTTTTTTTCCTGCTTCTTCATATGCCTAGTAATTTCTGACTGAAGGTTAGACATGATGACTTTACATTGTTGAGTGCTAGATCTTGTTGTATAGTTCAGTTACTTGCATGTTAGTTTGATCTTTTCAGGTATTTTAGGACACACCTAGAAAATCCTTTATTCTAGGGCAAGTTTGGCCTTACTGCTAAGGTATAGTTCTTCTGGGAGTCTCTACTCATTGTTTATATATTCAGTGATGTCTCTCCCCTATGGCTGGAGGGAAGTCAAATGATTTCTGGCCCAGTACGAGCACTAAGAATTATTCATTTTACAGCTTCAGGTAATTGTTATTTCCTTGGAAGTTGTTCTAGCCTGGTATTGTGGTTTAGAATTTAGTCAAAACCTCAGGCTGTGAGCTGAAGCAATGTAGGGTTAATCTCATTTGTTTCTCTTCTCTCAGAGATCACAGTCCTGTCCTGCTTATTATCCAATGTCTAAAAACTATAGACATATTTTATAGACTATTTATAGACTATACACATATTTTGTCTAGTGTTCTAGTTGTTGACAGAAGGACAGCAATTCTCATAGCACTTAATTCTTTGTGGATACATGAATTTTTATATAAAAACTAAAAAGAAGCAAAGTCAGAAATCTCCCTTTCTTTATCCCTTCCAAAAGGGTAGTCTATGTTCCTAAGGAAGAAGAGGCCAAAAATAGTAATATGAACTTAATACATAGCATGTACTATCTAAAGTTTTCAATATCTAAAGATATTTGAAAATTGTCATTGTCTTTCTCATTTCAAAAGAATGCTTACCAATCTAGTGTTTCCCTAAATTCATAGCCACTAATATGAATATTCCTATCTCTTCTATAGACAGTAGTGATGATGGGGTCATAAAATTAGGTGATTAACTTGTTCACCTGGTGTTTTTCACCCCAATTATCCTCTTTCTATGTGTGAAAAAACTATTCAACCACAGATTTCAAGAAGTATACAGAGTTGAATTTAAATAAAAGATAGGAATCTGAGAATCTTACGTGAAGTATGGCAGATATCACTAAAACATTGGTTTCACAGCTAAGTGCTTAGGGTTTACTGTTTTAAAACAACTGAGACAAAGTCAACAGAGAAAATTAAGGTCTTTCTCACCCACTTTAACTTTTTCCTTTAAAGATCATGAAGCCTTTCAAACGAATGAAAAATGAAAGCTTTGAGAAACTCTACGTGGAATAGCACATTTCAGAACTGACAAACCTTTATTATAATACTGCTTTTGAAATAAATCCCCAGGTCTCCTTCTTTCCCACACACTATATTGTAATGTAAATGTTAGATTTCTTGGTTTGCAACCAAAGAAGAACAATTACCAAAGTTCCTCAAGTTTAACAATATATAAAATAGCGCTGGCTGTTGTAGAGTCACAATAGGCATTGACAAGCTATTGACAGTTGTCAGCTACTATTTCTCTGGAGACAAACATTCTTTTTAGGTGTAAACTGCATCAAGTAGATTTTGGTTGGGTTTTCCTTTGATTTCCATTTCAATAAAATAAGAAATAATCTAAGTGAGTTCTACAGCAGTGTGATTCCAAGAAACCTAGAAATTATGGGGCATCCAATATGAACACTGAGAGACAGAACATGACAACTGATTTAGGCATAAAGACAAAAAGGCAAGGAATTTTCGGGACTAAGAAGAGAAGTGCAAGGACAACATACATTTGGGGTTGAAGAAGGCACAAATTTGTTTGAAAAATACCTTTGGGGCATCAGGTATAGAAAAAGTCATAAAATATAAATGCTTGTTATTTAGATAATTGTTAAAAAATGCTTAAAAAACTCATAGTAATAAGTTTGGTTGGTGTTCAAAATAATGGGGAAAATCTTCTCTAAAATATATCTTCTGATGAACAAATGAAAAGCAGTAGGATATACTGGGGTATATGAGGAAGCCATTTGGTTTAAAACTAATTTGGCCTGACTTTGTTTTTCCAGAAGGGCCTGATGTAGCCCATTGAGCATGCATTGTACGTTTATACTTTAAACATTTATAATGTCCCGAAGCCAAAAATGACGCTCTTAAAGAGATGTTGCCTCTCCTGTATCAGCATTTCAGAATAAGCATTTCTTCCCAGAAGCTAAGAATTAACTACTGAACTACTGACCTGCCTTAACCCATCCTGTGACCATTGGCCTGCTGACCACTGACTTGCTGTGCTCACCTTGAGACCACTGACCTGCTCTGCTAGCAAAGAATCTTGTGACAGTAGTAAAAGAGATATTTCTGTCATATGTGATGCACGCTCTTTGTTCCAAGATGGTATACAACCACTCTGTACATCTATTCTATGGGGAGTTTCCTTCCTTGGTGGAAAAGTTCTCCAGGACTATAGTCCTCAAATTGGCTCATAATAAACTCACTCCAAATTTGATTTATAGATTACGGTTATTTGCATCAACATATCTCATGAACATGGCTGTATATATCTTAAGCACTTACTATGAAAGGGAGCTGGTACAATAAGGAAACACATAAAGGGTTTTTTCTGCAAAGCTACTTAAAGTTGAACTTTATATGATGGATGATTCCAGTGGCTTATGATCTTGCCATCGTCTGTTTCTTTTCTTTCCCTTTTCTGTAATACTCTGTATCAAGAATGTGAAATATAATAACAGAATTTTTAGTGTCTGAAGGGGCAGAGAAATCACACAGGCTAACATCCTTCTTTTACAGCTAAGAATAATAAAGTCCAGGAAGGTTAGATGATGTTCCCAAGGTCATACAGTTCAAGCCAATGCAAAGTGGCTTTGGATCTCATCATCTGACTAAAAAATTGTTTTCTCCTAGTCACACATATCACAAGGTTGTTAAATTCAGTGGGAACTGTAGCCCTTAACTTGCGTGTTTAACAGCACTTAATGACGTTAACCTCTCCTTGACTTTATAAAAAGCTTTCCTCTTGGCTTTTGTGATTCCACACTCTCTTGGTTGTTTTTACATTTCTGTGTACATCTTCTAATTTTCCTTCATAGGCTCTTCTTCCTGTATTCATCCCTTGCAAGTTTCTAAGTGCTTTGTTCTAGGCCTCTGCGTTTCTCAATCTGCACATTCTCCATGAAATCTCATGTCCTTCTAAAGTGTCAGCTACCAACTAAATGCTGATCATGTCCCAAACCTATATTCAATTGTCTGCCGGACAACTGGGTTTTCCAAAGGCACACCTCAAACTCAAAAATCCTAAAATTGAATTCATCTTCCCTGAACCACTCATCTCCGACATTTCTCATTTGTCAATAACACCACCATTATTTAACTATTGCCCAATCCACAAAATCATCTGATATCCTTGACTACTCTTAGAGCCAGAACGTGATATTTCTCATATCTAATCAGTCACAACATCCTTTCAATATATTTTCTAAACATCTCTAATCCCTCCAGTTCTCTGTACTACCATCATCTTAGCCCAGGCCACCACTGCCTCTTTCTTCTATCAGCTACATTGTCATTGAACCCCTTACTTCATTCCATCCTTGCTCCCGTTCAAAAACTTATCCACTATGAAGCAGGGTAATCTTTCTTTCTCCAAAGGAAATCACTATCCTGAAGTTGGTATTTGGTGTTTATAATTCCCATCTATGATATACATACATACATACATACATACAGGCAGGCAGATAGATAGACAGAGACAGACACAGACACATACATATACACAAATGTCAATATATAATATATAGTATTGAGATAGCCAGCCTCTGAGATGGCTCTCTATGATCCTTGCCTTTAGGTATTCACATCCTTGTTTGGCCCCATCCCATATCAAATCAGGGCTGGTCTGAAAAATCAGTAGACTATAGCAGATGTGATAGTGTATAACTACCAAAGCTATGCCATAAACGATTGTATAGCTTCTGTCTTGCTCTCTTGGATCACTTGCTCTGGAGGAAGCCAGTACTCACATCAGAGGGATAATCCTGCAGCCCTATGGAGAAGCCACCATGCAGAAGAAGTGGGGCCTCCCACCAAGAGCCAGAACCAATTTCTCAGCCATATTGTCAGCCACCTTACAACTGGATCCTTCAGCTCCAGTCAAGCCTTCAGACGATTGCAGTCCTAACTAACATGAGATTATAACCACATGAGACCTCGAATTGCCCAGCTAAACAGTTCCTGAATTCCTAATCCACAAAAACATGAGACAATAAAGTGTTATTGTTGTTTTAAACCACTAAGTATTGCTGTAATTTGCTATAACAGTATTAAATAACTAAACACAGCATGGTTTTTGCTTGTATTTAAACTTTACATAAATGGTCCCACTGTATACAACCTTCTACAACTTGCCTTTATGCTCAACAATGTTTTGGTTGTCAAGTTTTTAAAAGTTGGAATGAAAAATAGTGGTGGGGTATGTTTGTGCTCTCACTATGATAATGACAATAAATACAGAATTCCCACTGCGTACAAGAGTAACCATTAATAACACAACATGACTCAACAAAATCTTCTTCCCTTTCCTCCAAAACTATTTTAAAAGTAATAGGAAAAACTCTAGAATATATAAAGAACCCTTATAAATCAATACTAAGAAGATGCTCAATTTTTTTAAATGGGCAAAAGTTTGGACACTTCACCAAAGAAAATATTTCAATGGTTAATAAGCACATTAAAAGATGCTCAACATCATTAGGCATCAGTGAAATGCAAATTAAAATCACAAAATAATACCACACATCCATTAGAATGTCTATAATCAAGAAGACTGATCATACTGAGTGTTAGGGAGGACATGAGGGACCTGGAACACTCATCCAATCCTGGTGGGAATGCAAGTAGAGCCACACTGGAAAACAGTTTTGCAATTTCTTAAAAAGTTAAGCACATACTTACCATATGACCCAACCATTTCACTCCTAAGTATCTACCCAAGAGAAATGAAAACATATGTCCACAAAAAGACTTAAAAGTAAATGTTGATAGCAGCATTATTCTTGATAGTCCAAAATGGAAAACAATCCAAACGTCTTTAATTTGGTGAATGAATAAAATGTGATTATTTCCACATATTAGGATACTACTCAGCAATAAAAATAAAGAACTACAATACATACTACGAAATGGATAAACCTAAAAAGCATTATGATATGTAAAAGATGCTAGATGCAAAAGACTACATAGTGCATGAGTCCATCTATATGACATTTTTAGAAAAGCTTTAACTATAGAGACAGAAAGTAGATAAGTGGTTGCCTGGGGCTTAGGATCAGAGTAGGGATTGATTATAAAACAGGAACAGGGGAACATTTAGGGGTGAAGGAAGAGGTCTAAAGCTGGATTATTATGATGCTTACATGATAGGTGAATTTTATGGTATGTAAAATATATCTCAACAAAGCTTTAAAAAGAAGTAAGAGAATAAAAACCAAAGAAAAAAAATTAGGGCATATATCTAGTTCCCCAAACCATCCATAGACCTTAGGTTAAGAATTTACATATTATCTATACTTGGGTTGGTTAATTGTTTATTACTGATTCTTTATTACTAAACAGGAATTTCCAGTAACCCTTCATTACTAAAATTATTTGCCCTCAAGCAATTTTTGTGAGGAAATCTCAGATCCTTTGTTAACTACAAAATAAACACAACTTTCTACTACCATTCTCAATACAGGGCTAACTAAGTAGCACTACATTTCTGGATAGAGAAATGAAGGTGGCTACATGAGGTTATTTCCCTTGCTCTTACTCTAGCTCACCTTTGGCACTTTCACTATAAGCAAAGTGAAGATATGTCCTAGCTTATACTATTAAAAATCGTCAGGGCAACTCTGGTTGCCTCCCTTTCACTCTCAAAAGTGTCCTGGAATGGATGATAAATTATATATTAATTATATAGTCAACTGGTCTACAGCAGAATTACTCTCATTCTTAACTCTCATTAACAGGCTTTGAAGGCCTTGAGGAGGTATAAACCATACAATCAAAAAATTTCACTGTTAGTCATTTTACAGTCGAGGATCTAGGGCACAGACAAATTAAAATGAGAAGCTCAAGGGGCTGGCCCCGTGGCCGAGTGGTTAAGTTTGCGCGCTCCGCTGCAGGCGGCCCAGTGTTTCGTTGGTTCGAATCCTGGGCGCGGACATGGCACTGCTCATCAGACCACGCTGAGGCGGCGTCCCACGTGCCACAACTAGAAGAACCCACCACGAAGAATACACAACTATGTACCGGGGGGCTTTGGGGAGAAAAAGGAAAAAATAAAATCTTAAAAAAAAAAATAAAAAAAAATAAAATGAGAAGCTCAAAACCATATTTTTTAGATTAGGGATCTTTAACACTACCACAATCACTCTTCATAGAATAAGTGTTTCTGGTGGGTAAGTACTATTTCTGCAGGGTAAGCACATTTTTTTCTTGGAGATGGTAACTATGAATATCTCCATTTCAGAGATGAGGAAAGAAGTTTGAGAAGTTAAATACCTTGCCTAAGGTTATGAGGTGGTTAAGTGATGGAACTAGGGGGCA